>NW_027269362.1:171552-265204 GCF_023055355.1 Agelaius tricolor | reverse complement strand
GATTTTTAGGGTATTTTCGGGCTGTTCTCAGGCTGTTTTTTGGGGTGTTTTCAGGCAGTTTTCGGGGTGATTTTCGGGCTGTTTTTTGGGCTGTTTTCGGGCAGTTTTCGGGCAGTTTTTGGGCTGTTTTCAGGCTGTTTTTTGGGGTGTTTTCAGGCAGTTTTTGGGCTGTTTTCGGCTGGTTTTGGGGGTGCCGCTCCATGTGACCGCGTCCCCCCCCGCCCCGCGGTTCCGGCACCGCCGCCGCTTCCTCCGGAGCTTCCGGGAGCGGCGGGGCCGGGCCCGAACCCCCCCGAACCCCCAAAATCCTCCCCAAAATCCTCCCCAAAATCCTCCCCAAAATCCCCAAAAATCCCCCCCAAAATCCCCCCCAAAATCCTCCCTAAACCCTCCCCAAAACCATCCCTAAATCCCCCTCATAATTCCCCAAAATCCCCCCAAAATTCCTCCCAAAATCCCCAAAATCCTCCCCAAATCCTGCCCCAAAATCCCCAAAAATTCCCCCCAAAATTCCTCCCTGAATCTCCCCAATTTTCCCCAATCCCATCCCCAAATTCCCCCAAAATCTCCCCAAAATCCCCTCAAATTCTCCTGGAATCCCCCCCAAAATTCCCCCTCCCCAAAATCCCCTCAAATTCCCCCCAAAATTCCCCAAAATTCCCCAAATTCCCCCCCAAACCCCCCTGGACCCACCATGGTGAACCCCAACTTTTGGGCCACAGTAGAGGGGGGGGGTTTGGGGCAATTTTGGGTTTTTTGGGTAATTTTGGGGTCATTTGGGGAATTCGGGGTGGATTTGGTGAATTTTGGGGGAATTTTGGGGGAATTTTGGGGGAATTTTGGGTGAATTCTGGGGTAATTTTGGGAATTTTGGGTGGATTTTGGAGAATTTGGGGGGAATTTTAGGGAGATTTTGGTTTTTTTTGGGGGGGTCCGGGGGGGATTTGGGGATTTTGGGGTAACTTGGGAGGATTTTGGGGGATTTTTCATGGATTTGAAGGATTTGGGGGGATCCTGGTGGAATTCCGGGGGATCTGGGGTGGGTTTGGATGAATTGGGGGATTTGGGGTAATTTGGGGTAATTTTGGGTGGGTTTGGACGGATTTTGGGTGAATTTTGCTGGATTTGGGTGGATTTTGGGTGGGTTTGGGGTAATTGAGGAGGATTTTGGTGTTTTTGGGATGGATTTGGGCGGATTTCAGGTGATTTTGGGATCATTTTAGGCAAAATCGGAGAATTTGGGGGTCAGGCCCCCCCGCCCCCTCCCCCCCCACCCAAATTTGGGCCGTTTTCACTCAATTTTCTCCTTTTTCATTGAAAAAACCCCAAAATCGGCGAAAGCAGAAGTGAAAGTGGGGGGAGGGGGCGGCTCCCGGGGCTGCCCCTCCCCCCCCCGGGGCTGCCCCATGCAAATGAGGGGGGGGGGGGATGGGGGGGGGATGGGGGCGACACCCCCGGGCCGCCCCTCCCCCACCGGCGCCCGCCTGGAGCCGCTCGGAGCCCCCAAAACCCCAAAAATCCCCGAAATCGCCCCAAAAACGCCCCCGGGAGGGGCCGAACCCCCTCCCCCCCGCAGGTACCGGCCGGGGATTTGGGGCCAATTCGGGACATTTTGGGAAATTTTGGGGTTTTTTGGGGGGCGATTTGGGGATTTGGGGGCGATTTCGGGGGGAATTTGGGATTTTCGGGGCTGTTTAGGGGGGGGGTTCAATCGTTTTTGGGGCAATTTCGGGGGATTTTGGGTAATTTGGGGTGGTTTGGGGCGATTTGGGATAAATTCGAGTCATTTTGGGGGATTTTGGCTGATTTTGGGGGGAATTCGGGGGAATTTGGGTTTTCCGGGGTGACTTGGGGTGGTTTGCTTGAATTTTGGGCGATTTTGGGGTGATTTGGGGTTTTTTGGGGCTCATTTTGGGGTGGTTTCCGTTTATTTCGGGGTGATTTTGAATTGTTTGGATTTATTTGGAATTTTGGGGTGATTTTGGGTGATTTTTGGGTGATTTTTGGGGTGGTTTCGGTTCATTTTGGGCTGATTTGGAGCCGTTTTGATTCCGAGTGGCCTGGGGGTGATTTTGGGTCATTTTGGGGCACTTTGGGTGATTTTGGGGCAATTTTGGATCATTTTGGGGTCATTTCATGGTGATTTTGGGTCATTTTGGGTCATTTCAGGCGGATTTTGGGTCATTTTGGGGGGGATTTCCGCTGATTTTGGGGCGATCTTGGGGGATTTTTGGGATCAGGCGATTTCAGGCTCATTT
Organism: Agelaius tricolor; assembly: GCF_023055355.1. NCBI lineage: Eukaryota > Metazoa > Chordata > Aves > Passeriformes > Icteridae > Agelaius > Agelaius tricolor. The sequence goes on along the minus strand of NW_027269362.1, from coordinate 262,946 downwards.
TGGGCCGATTTTGGATCATTTTGGGTCACTTGGGGTCATTTCGGGGTCATTTCAGGGCAATTTTGGGTCGTTTTGAGGTGATTTCCGCTGATTTTGGGGTGACCTGGGGGATTTTTGGGATGAAGCATTTTCAGGCTGATTTTGGGGCGATTTGGGGCTGATTTTTGGGGTGATTTTGAAGTGATTTTTGAGGTGATTTGGGGCTGATTTGGGGCTGAATTTTGGGTGATTTTGTGGTGATTTTTGGGGTAATTTTGTGGTAATTTTTGAGGTGATTTTTGGGTAATTTTGGGGTGATTTTTGGGGTGATTTTGTGGTGATTTTGGGCTGATTTGGGGCTGATTTTTGGGGTGATATTGAGGTGATTTTGGGTAATTTTTGGGGTGATTTCGGGCTGAATTTTGGAGTGATTTTGGGCTGATTTCAGGGCTGAGTTTGTGGTGATTTTGTGGTGATTTTTGAGGTGATTTTTGGGTGATTTTGGGCTGATTTCAGGCTGTTTTTTTGGGGTGATTTTGGGGTAATTTTTGAGGTGACTTTTGGGGTAATTTCAGGCTGATTTTGGGGTGATTTTGGGGTAATTTTGAGGTGATTTTTGGGTAATTTGTGGCTGATTTTTGAGGTGGATTTTTGGGTAATTTTTGGGTAATTTTTGGGTGATTTTGAAGTGATTTTTGGGTAATTTTTGGGGTAATTTCAGGCTGATTTTGGGGGTGATTTTGGGCAATTTTCGGGCTGATTTTTGGGGTGATTTTGGGCTGAATTTTGGGTTTTTCTCCCCCCAGAACTGAGGATGTCTAAACCCCTGGAGCTGGAGAAGGAGCTGCCGGGGGAGCGCCCGGGTAGGAAAATCCGGGGGACATTTTGGGGACATTTGGGGACATTTTGGGGACATTGGGGGGGGGTCCCCGAGGGGATTTGGGGACCCCCCCCCTGAGTGTCCCCTCCCCCCCCAGACACAGAAGCCAATGGACCCGAGACGAACCACGAGGTGAGATTGGGGCATTTTGGGGCATTTTGGGGCATTTTGGGGCATTTTGGGGTTTTTTGGGGTTTTTGGGGGGGTTTCTATTTTGGGGGGGGTCCCCCCAAATCCGGGATTCCCCCCAAAAACGGCTCCGCCCCTCCCCCCCCCAGGCCCAGCAGAACAAACCCCCCCCCTTCGGCCCCGCCCCCCCCGGCCCCGGCGCCAAGGTAAGAGAGGAACCCCAAAATCCCCGAGAATTGCCCCAAAAGTGAGCCCCAAAAATCCGCCCCAAAATCCCCCCCAAAACACCATAAAAATCCTCCCAAAAATACCCCAAAAAATCCTTCACAAAATACCAAAAAAAACCCTGAAAATTACCCCAAAAGTGAGCCCAAAATTCCCCCCAAAACACCCCAAAATCCTCCCAAAAACACCATAAAAAATCCTCCAAAAATACCCAAAAAATCCTTCACAAAATACCCAAAAAATCCTCCCAAAACACCCCAAAATCCTCCCCAAAAATACCATAAAAAATCCTTCACAAAATACAAAAAAAACCCTGAAAATTACCCCAAAAATCCTCCCCAAAATCCTCCCAAAACACCCCAAAATCTTCCCCAAAACACCTCCACAAAATTACCCAAAAAATCCTCCCAAAACACCCCAAAAGTGAGCCCCAAAAATCCCCCACAAAATACACCCAAAACACCCCAAAATCCTCCCCAAAGCACCCCAAAAAACCCCAAAAAACCCCAAAAATCCCTCCCAAAATACCACAAAAATCCTCCCCAAAATACCAAAAATAATCCTGAAAATCCCCCCCAAAATCCCCCCCAAAACACCCCAAAATCCTCCCAAAAACACCATAAAAAATCCTCCACAAAATACCAAAAAAACCATGAAAATCTACCCCAAAACTCTCCCCAAAATACCCCCAAAATCCTCCCCAAATCCTCCCTAAAATACACCCCAAAAAACCCCAAAACACCCCAAAATCCCCCCCCAAATCCTCCCAAAAATCCCCACAAAATCCTGAAAATCTACCCCAAAATCCTCCCCCAAATATCCCAAAAAATCCCCCTCAAAACACCCCAAAAATCCTCCACAAAATTCCCCCAAAATCCTCCCCCAAATCCCCCAAATTCTGTCCCCAAATCCCCGAATTTTTGCCCCAAATTTTCCCCCAAATCCCCGATTTTTTCCCCCCAAATTTTGCCCCAAATTCTGCCCCAATTCCGCCCCTCCCCCCCCTCCCCGGTTCCTGTTTTGGTGCCCCGGGGGTGGGGGAGGGGCGGGGGGGGGGAACCCCCCGGGCGGGGGCGGCGGCGGCAAAACAGGAAATGGGGGGGGGGGTCCCCAAAATCCGCCCCCAAAATCACCAAAAACGCCCAAAAAACGCGGAGAAAACCCCAAAATTCACCCAAAATCCGCCCCGAAAACACCCAAAAATACCAAAAAACACCAAAGCACCCCAAAATCAGCCCCAAATACCCCAAAATCAGCCCCAAAATCAGCCCCAAAATCTGACCAAAATCACCCCAAAATCTGACCAAAATCACCCCCAAAATCAGCCCCAAAATTGGATAAAACACCCCAAAAATTCTAAAAAACACCCAAAATACCCCCAAAAATAGCCCAAAAATCCGCCCTAAAACCAGCGCCCAAATCAGCCCCAAATCACCCAGAATCAGCCCCAAAATCAGCCCCAAATCAGGCCCAAAATACCCCAAAATCCACCCCAAAATCCACCCCAAAATCCCCCCAAAATCCGCCCTAAAACCAGCGCCCAAATCAGCCCCAAATCACCCCAAAATCCGCCCCAAAATCCACCCCAAAATCTGCCCCAAAATCCCCCTAAAATCAGCCCCAAATTCCCCCAAAATCGGCCCTAAAACCCCAAATCCTCCCAAACTCCCCAAATTCCTGGAATTTTCCCCAGAATTTAACGGAATTCCCTGAACTTGCCCCGAATTTCCCCCAAATTTTCCCTGAATTTCCCCCGAATTTCCCCAAATTTTCCAGAATTTGCCCAGGATTTGCTCTGAATTTCCCCAAAATTTCCCCCATAAATTTCCTGAATTTCCCATAATTTTACCAGAATTTCCCAAAATTTCCCTGAAATTTTCCTGAAATTTCCCCAAAATTTTCCCCGAATTTTCCCAGAATTTCCCCAGAATTTTCCCCCAAAATTCCCCCCAAATTCCCCCAAAAATTCCCTCAAAATTTCCCCAAATTTTCCTCCAAATTTTCCCCAAAAATTCCCCCGATTTTCCCAAAATTTCCCCCAAAAATTCCCTCAAAATTTCCCCAAATTTCCCCCAGATTTTCCCAAATTTTCCTCCAAATTTTCCCCGAAAATTCCCTCAAAATTCCCCCAAAATTTCCCCCGAAATTTCCCCCAGAATTCCCTTCCCCCACCCCCCGAATTTCGCAGAATTTTCCCAGAAATTCCCCCCAGAATTTCCCCAAAACTCTCCAAAATTTCCCCAATTTTTTCCCAAAATTTCCCAAAATTCCCCCCGAATTTTCCCAAAATTCCCTCAAAATTCCCACCAAAATTTCCCCGATTTTTCCCGAATTTCCCCCAAAATGTTCCCGGATTTTCCGGCATTTCCGCCCCTCCCCCGCAGGTGACGGACCCGGCCCCTCCCCCCCCCCAGGCCGCGCCCCCTCCCCCCCCAGGCTCAGCTGCTGCTGGCGGGGTCGCAACTGGCGGGGGTGAGTGGGGGAGGGGCGCGATGGGGACATTGGGGACATTTTGGGGTGAATTTGGGACATTTGGGGACATTTGGGGACATTGGGGACATTTTGGGGTGAATTTGGGGCATTTGGGGTCATTGGAGCCATTGGGGACTTTTGGGGGAAAATTTTGGGGAAATTTGGGAAAATTGGGGACATTTGGGGACATTTGGGGTCATTGGGGACATTTTGGGTGAATTTGGGACATTTGGGGACATTTGGAGACATTGGGGACATTTTTGGGGACACTTGGGGTGAATTTGGGACATTTCGGGACATTTGGGGTGAATTTGGGACATTTGGGGTGAATTTGGGACATTTCGGGACATTTGGGGGATTTGGGGACATTTGGGGGGACATTTTTGGGGACATTTGGGGACATTTGGGGTCATTGAGGGTGAATTTGGGACATTCGGGGACATTGGAGCCATTTGGGGACATTTGGGGGTCAATTTGGGACATTTGGAACCATTGGGGACATTTGGGGAAAATTTTGGGGAAAATTTTGGGGAAATTTGGGAAAACTGGGGACATTTTTTGGGACATTCGGGGACATTGGGGACATTTGGGGACATTTTGGGGTGAATTTGGGACATTCGGGGACATTCGGGGGACATTTTTAGGACATTTGGGGACATTTGGGACATTGGGGACATTTGGGGTGAATTTGGGACATTTGGGGTCATTGGGGGTGAATTTGGACATTTGGGGACATTTTGGGGACATTTGGGGACATTTTTGGGGACATTTTTGAGGATTTTGGGACATTTGGGGACATTTTGGGGTGAATTTGGGACATTTCGGGACATTTGGGGACATTTGTGGACATCAGGGACATTTTGGGGTGAATTTGGGACATTTGGGGACATTGGGGGTGAATTTGGGACTTTTGGGGACATTTGGGGACATTCGGGGACATTTGGGGGATTTGGGGACATTTTTGGGGACATTTTTAGGGACATTTTGTGGGCGGGGTTCGGGGTTTTGTGGGCGGGGTTTTGGAGCTTCGGGGGCGGGGCTTCGCTGCTGCGGGGGGCGGGGCTTGGGGCTGGTACTAACCTGCTGCCCCTCCCCCCTCGTGTGTGACCCCACATCGACCTCGCGTGACCCCGTGACCTCGTGTGACCCCGTGACCTCCCGTGACCCCGCCCCCCAATGTCCCCAATGTCCCCAATGTCCCCCTGTCCGTCTGTCCCTGTGTCCGTCTGTCCCCAATGTCCCTGTGTCCCCACTGCCGTCCCCCCTGTCCGTCTGTCCGTCCATCCCCGTGTCCATCCCCGTGTCCATGTGTCCATCCATCCCCGTGTCCATCCGTCTGTCCGTCCGTCCGTCCCGTGTGTCCAACCCTGTGTCCATCCCTGTGTCCCTCCGTCCCCCTGTCCATGTCCATCCGTCCATCCCCGTGTCCGTCCCCCTGTCCATGTCCATGTCCGTGTGTCCCTGTGTCCATCTGTCCATCTGTCCGTCTGTCCGTCCCCGTGTCCATCACCCGTGTCTGTCTGTCCATGTCCATCCCCCTGTCCGTGTGTCCGTGTCCATCCCCCTGTCCATGTCCCCCCTGTCCGTGTCTGTGTCCCCCATGTCCATCCCCGTGTCCCTCCCCGTGTCCGTGTGTCCGTGTGTCCCCCATGTCCATCTGTCCGTCCCCCTGTCCATCCCCGTGTCCGTCCCCCTGTCCATGTCCCCATGTCCCCATGTCCATCTGTCCATGTCCCCCTGTCTGTGTCCGTGTCCCCGTGTCCATCCCCCGTGTCCATGTCCATCCGTCCGTCCATGTGTCCATGTGTCCATCCCCGTGTCCCTCCCCGTGTCTGTGTGTCCGTCTGTCCCCGTGTCCATCCCCCCTGTCCATTTCCCCCTGTCCGTCTGTCCCTGTCCCCCCTGTCCCCCTGTCCATGTCCATCCCCGTGTCCGTCCGTGTGTCCATCCCCCTGTCCCTCCCCCTGTCCATGTCCGTCTGTCCGTGTCCATGTCCCCCTGTCCGTGTCCCCCTGTCCATGTCCGTCTGTCCGTGTCCGTCTGTCCATGTCCCCCTGTCCGTGTCCGTCTGTCCATGTCCGTCCGTCTGTCCGTGTGTCCAGCTGGCCGCGCTGCTCCCGGCCCCTCAGCAGCTCCTGGCCCAGGCCCAGCTCCTGGCGGCCGCGGCCGCGCAGCTCCCGCAGGGCCCCGCCCCCAGCCCCGGCCCCGCCCCCGGCCCCGCCCCCGGAGCGACCCCGGGGACCCCCGGGACCCCCCCCGCGGCCCCGCCCCCCGCTGCCGCTGCCCGGCCCCATCCAGCTCTCGGCGCAGGTAACGGGAGGGACCCAGAACGGACCCAAAACGGCCCAAAATGGCCCCAAAATCAGCCCAAAATCAGCCCCAAAATCAGCCCAAAATCAGCCCAAAATGGCCCCAAAACGGCCCCAAAATCAGCCCAAAATCAGCCCAAAATCGGCCCAAAAATCAGCCCAAAATCAGCCCAAAATCAGCCCAAAATCAGCCCAAAATCAGCCCCAAAATCAGCCCAAAATCAGCCCAAAATGGCCCCAAATCGGCCCCAAAATCAGCCCAAAATCAGCCCCAAAACGGCCCAAAATGGCCCCAAAATCAGCCCCAAAATCAGCCCCAAATCAGCCCAAAATGGCCCCAAAAATCAGCCCCAAAATCAGCCCAAAATCAGCCCAGAATCAGCCTGAAATCAGCCCAAAATTACCCCAAAATGGCCCCAAATCAGCCCAAAATTGGCCCCAAATCAGCCCAAAATCAGCCCAAAATGGCCCCAAAATCAGCCCAAAATCAGCCCCAAAATCAACCTGAAATCAGCCCAAAATTACCCCAAAAATCAGCCCTAAATCACCCCAAAATCAGCACAAAATCAGCCCCAAAATGACCCCAAATCAGCCCAAAATCAGCCTGAAATCAGCCCAAAATGGCCCCAAAATCAGCCCCAAAATCGGCCCCAAAATCAGCCCAGAATCAGCCCAAAAGTCATCCTGAATTCACCCCAAAAATGACCCCAAAATCACCCAAAAATCATCCTGAATTCACCCCAAAATCACCCAAAATCACCTCAAAAATCACCCCAAAATCAGCCCAAAAAATCACCCAAATTCACCCCAAAATCCCCTCAATTTCCCCCAAATTCACCCAAAATCCCCTCAATTTCCCCCAAATTCTCTTTCAATTCCCCCCGTAAAGGCCCCCCGCCCCCCCCCCCCCCCCCCCCCCCCCATTTTAACCAAAATCCCCGGAATTTCCCCCAAACCCCCCCTGGGCCCCCCCTCCTGGGGGCTCCCTCAGCTCACCTGACCCCTCCCCCCCCCGTGTTCTGTCCCCCCCCATGTCCGTCTGTCCGTCTGTCTGTCTGTCCCTGTGTCCTGTCTGTCTGTCCGTCCCTTTGTCCCTGTGTCCGTCTGTCCCCGTGTCCGTCTGTCTGTCCCGTGTCCGTCTGTCTGTCCCATGTCCCCGTGTCCGTCCGTCCGTCTGTCCGTCCGTCCCTGTCTGTCTGTCCCTCTGTCCATCCCTGTGTCCCCATGTCCGTTTTCTTGTGTCCCTGCTGTCCCCGTGTCCGTCCGTCTGTCCCCGTCTGTCCCTGTGTCTGTCTGTCCGTGTCCATCTGTCCCTGTCTGTGTCCGTCTGTCCTGTCCCTGTGTCCTTCTGTCCGTCTGTCCTGTGTCTGTCCGTCTGTCCGTCCCGTGTCTGTCTGTCTCGTGTCCCGTCTGTCCTGGTGTCCGTGTGTCCCGTCCCGTGTCCGTCCCGTGTCCGTCTGTCCCTGTCCGTCTGTCCCTGTCCATCCGTCCGTCCCCGCGTCCCCGTGTCCGTTTTCCCGTGTCCGTCCATCCCTGTCTGTCCCGTGTCTGTCCCTGTGTCCGTCTGTCCCCGTGTCCATCTGTGCGTCCCATGTCTGTCTGTCCTGCCCCCCTGTCCGTGTCTGTCTGTCCCATGTCTGTCCCTGTGTCCGTCTGTCCGTCTGTCCCCGTATCCATCTGTCCCTGTCCGTTTTCCCCGTGTCCGTCTGTCCATCTGTCCATCCCGTGTCTGTCTGTCCCTGTCCCGTCTGTCCCGTGTCCCTGTGTCCGTCTGTCCCTGTCTGTCCCCTGTGTCCGTCTATCCCTGTGTCTGTCCGTCCCTGTCCCCGTGTCCGTCTGTCCCCGTGTCTGTCCCGTGTCCGTCTGTCCCTGTGTCCGTCCATCCCTGTCCGTCTGTCCCGCGTCTGTTCCTGTCCGTCTGTCCCTGTGTCCGTCTGTCCCTGTGTCTGTCCCTGTGTCCGTCTGTCCCTGTCCCGTGTCCGTCCCTGTGTCCGTCTGTCCGTCCCTGTGTCCGTCCGTCTGTCCCTGTGTCCGTCTGTCCCTGTCCCTGTGTCCGTCTGTCCCTGTGTCCGTCTGTCCCCTGTCCCGTGTCCGTCTGTCGGTCCCCTGTGTCCGTCTGTCCCTGTGTCCGTCCCCGTGTCCGTCTGTCCCTGTGTCCCTGTGTCCGTCCCGTGTCCGTCCTGTCCCTGTCTGTCCCTCTGTCCGTCCCCCGTGTCCGTCTGTCCCTGTGTCCCCGTGTCCGTCTGTCCCTGTGTCCCCGTGTCCGTCTGTCCCTGTCCCCGTGTCCGTCTGTCGGTCCCTCAGGACGTTCACCAGCTGGTGCAGCTGCAGCAATTGGTGCTGGTGCCGGGGGGGCCGCACCTGCAGCCCCCGCCCCAATTCCTGCTGCCCCCCCCCCGCGCAGGGCGGGCCCCACCCCGGTGAGGGGGGGAGGGGGCGGGGGGGGGAGGGGATTGGGGGGGGTTTGGGGAGATTTTGGGGGGGGTCCTGGGGGGGGTTTGGGGCAATTTTGGGGGGATTTTGGGGGCGGTTTGGGGCAATTTTGGGGGAGTTTTGGGGGGGGTTTGGGGCAATTTGTGGGGGTTCCTGTGGGGCTCTGGGGGCGATTTTGGGGGGAAATTTGGGGGGAATTTTGGGGGGGAATTTGGGGGGCTCTGGGTGGGATTTGGGGTGAAATTTGGGGGGGTTTTGGGGGGCTCGGGGGGATTTGAGGGGGATTTTAGGGGTGAAATTTGGGGGGGATTTTGGGGGGGATTTTGGGGAGCTTTAGGGGGGGTTTGGGGCAATTTTGGGGGGAGTTTGGGGGGCGATTTTGGGGGGAGTTTGGGGCAATTCTGGGGGGGAGGTTGGGGGGATTTTGAGGAGCTCTGGGTGGGATTTTGGGGGCGATTTTGGGGTGAAATTTGGGGGGATTTGGGGTGGATTTGGGGGATTTCGGGGCCGATTTTAGGGGGGATTTCGGGGAATTTGGGGGGATTTTGGGGGGGATTTAGGGGGGAATTTTGGGGGAAATTTGGGGGCATTTGGGGGGATTTTGGGGCAATTTTGGGGGAGATTTGGGGGCCTCTGGGGGGGATTTTGGGGAGCTCTGGGTGGGATTTTGGGGTGGATTTGGGGGCATTTTGGGGCCGATTTTAGGGGGGATTTTGGGGAATTTGGGGGGAGATTTAGAAGGGCAATTTTGGGGTGAAATTTGGGGCAATTTTTGGGGGGAATTTGGGGGGGATTTAGGGGGGATTTTGGGGGTGAAATTTGCGGGGATTTTTGGGGGATTTTGGGGGGTTTGGGGGGAATTTAGGGGGGATTTGGGGGGAATTTTGGGGTGAAATTTGGGGGGATTTTGGGGCCCCACCTGCAGCCCCCGCCCCAATTCCCAGTGAGGGGGGAAGGGACGAGATTTGGGGGGTCTGGGGGGGGTTTCCTGGAGGGGTTTTTGGGGGGATTTTGGGGGGGGATTTGGGGGATTTTTGGGGGGGATTTTGGGGGAGATTTGGGAGGGGTCCTGGGAGGGTTTTGGGGGGATTTTGGGTGGTTTTGGGGGATTTTTGGGGCGATTTTTGGGTGGTTTTGGGTGGTTTTGGGAGGGATTTTTAGGGCGATTTTTAGGGGGATTTTTGGGGGGATTTTTGGGTGGGATTTTTGGGGGATTTTGGGGTGATTTTAGGGCGATTTTTAGGGGGATTTTTGGGGGGATTTTTGGGGGGTTTTGGGTCTGGGGCCTCCTCTGGGGGTTTTGGGGACCCTCCCCTGACCCCTCCCCCCCCTTTTTGCCCCCTCCCCCCCCAGGGCTGTTGCCCCCCCCCAATCTCTTTCAGCTACCTCAGCACAGCCCGGGGGGGCTCCTGCCCAACCCCCCCCGCCACGGGGGGCTGCACGCACAGGTGAGGACCCAAAAACACCCCAAAAACACCGGAAACACCCCGAAAATCCACCCCAAAAATCCACCCAAAACACCCCGAAAATTCACCCCAAAAACCCCCCCAAAATCCCCCCAAAAATCCCCAAAAAATCCCCCCAAAACGCACAGGTAAAAACACCAAAAACACCCCAAAACCACCGAAAATATCCCAAACATCCACCCCAAAAATCCACCCAAAACCCCCCCAAAAATCCACCCAAAACACCCCGAAAATTCACCCAAAAATCCCCCCCCAAAATCCCCAAAAAATCCACTCAAAACGCACAGGTAACGACCCAAAAACACCCCAAAAACACCCCAAAAACACCGGAAATATCCCAAAAATCCACCCCAAAAAATCCACCAAAACCCCCCAAAAATCCCCCCCAAAATCCCCCAAAAATCCCCCCAAAATGCACAGGTAAAAACACCAAAAAACTCCCCAAAACCACCGAAAACACCCCAAAAAATCCACCCCAAAAAACCCCAAATCCCACATACCCCAGAAATCCCAAAATAGCCCAAAAATCCCCCAAAAAATCCACCCAAAACAGCCCCAAAATACCCCAAAAATCCCCAAAAATCCACCCCAAAAAACCCCAAATCCCACATACACCAAAAAACACCCCAAAACCACTGAAAATATCCCCAAAAATCCACCCCAAAACCCCCCCCAAAAATCCACCCAAAAATCCCCCAAAAATCCCCCCAAAACGCACAGGTAAGGACCCCAAAACACCCCAAAAACACCCGAAAATACCCAAAAAATCCACCCCCAAAAACCCCCAAAATACCCCAAAAATCCAACCCAAAAACCCCCCCAAAAATCCACCCAAAAATCCCCCCAAAAATCCCCCCAAAATCCCCCCAAAACGCACAGGTAAGGACCCAGAAACACCCCAAAAACACCGGAAATACCCCAAAAATCCACCCCAAAAATCCACCCAAAAATCCACCCAAAACCACCCAAAAATCCCCCAAAAATCCCCCCAAAAACCCCCCCAAAACGCACAGGTAAAAACACCAAAAACACCCCAAAAACACCCAAAATACCCCAAAAATCCACCCCAAAAATCCACCCAAAAATCCCCCAAAAATCCCCCCCAAAAATCCACCCAAAAATCCCCCAAAAAATCCCCCCAAAATGCACAGGTAAGGACCCAAAAACACCCCAAAAACACCCAAAACACCCCGAAAATTCAGCCCCCAAACCCCCAAAATACCCCAAAAATCCACCCAAAAATCCACCCAAAAATCCCCCAAAAATCCCCCCAAAAATCCCCCCAAAACGCACAGGTAAAAACACCAAAAACACCCCAAAAACACCGAAAATATCCCCAAAAATCCACCCCAAAAATCCACCCAAAAATCGCCCCAAAACCACCAAAAATCCCCCCAAAACGCACAGGTAAAAACACCAAAAACACCCAAAATACCCCAAAAATCCACCCCAAAAAACCCCAAATCCTGAATAGCCCAGAGACCCCAAAATAGCCCAAAAATCCCCCAAAAAATCCACCCAAAACAGCCCCAATCCCCCCAAATTCTGGGTTATTTTGGGGCTTTTTGGGTTCTTTTGAAGGGATTTTTTGGGGGTTTTTTTTGGGTTTATTTTGGAGGCTTTTGGGATTTTTTTTTTAATTTTTGGGGGCTATTTTGGGGTTATTTTGGATCATTTTAAAGGGATTTTTAGGGGTTATTTTGGGGTTATTTTGGGTTATTTTGGATCATTTAAAAGAGATTTTTTGGGGTTATTTTGGGTTATTTTAAAGGGATTTTTGGGGGTTATTTTGGGGTTATTTTGAGGCTATTTTGGGGTATGGAAATGGAATTTTTGGGGGTTATTTTGGGGTAATTTTGGCTCATTTTATAGGGATTTTTGGGGGCTATTTTGGGGTTATTTTGGGCTATTTTGGGGTATTGAAATGGAATTTCTTGAGGGTTATTTTGGGGTTATTTTGGGCTATTTTGGGGTTATTTTTGCTCATTTTAAAGAGATTTTTTGAGGGTTACTTTGGGTTATTTTGGGCTATTTTGGGGTACTGAAATGGAATTTTTTGGGGGTTATTTTGGCTTATTTTAAAGGGATTTTTGGGGGTTATTTTCGGCTATTTTGGGGTATGGAAATGGAATTTTTTGGGGGGTTATTTTTGGGGTTATTTTGGGCTATTTTGGGGCTATTTTGGGCTATTTTGGGCTATTTTGGGTCATTTAAATGGAACTTTTGGGGGGTTATTTTGGCTCATTTCAAAGGGATTTTTGGGGGTTATTTTGGGGCTATTTGGGGTTATTTTGGGGCTATTTTGGGCTATTTTGGGGTATGGAAATGGAATTTTTTGGGGGTTATTTTTGGGGTTATTTTTGGGGTTATTTTGGGGCTATTTGGGGCTATTTTGGGGTACTGAAATGGAATTTTTTGGGGGTTATTTTGGCCCATTTCAAGGGGATTTTTGGGGTTATTTTGGGCTATTTTGGGGCTATTTTGGGGCTATTTTGGGGTACTGAAATGGAATTTTTTGGGGGTTATTTTTGGGGTTATTTTGGGGCTATTTGGGGCTATTTTGGGTCATTGAAATGGAACTTTTTGGGGGTTATTTTGGCTCATTTCAAAGGGATTTTGGGGGTTATTTTGGGGGTTATTTTGGGGCTATTTGGGGCTATTTTGGGCTATTTTAATGGAACTTTTGGGGGTCCCCGTGCAGCCTCTGGCCCGGCCGGGGGTCCCCGAGTCCCCGGGGGCGCCCCCAAAAGGCCCCGAGGCCCCCCCCGGGCCCCCCCCCCGAGGAGCCGAGCGACCTCGAGGAGCTCGAACAATTCGCCAGGGACCTTCAAGCAGAGGAGGATCAAACTGGGCTTCACACAGGTGGAAATCCAAATTTTGGGGTTTTTGGGATTTGGGGTTTCATGGGAACCTTGGGGGAATTTGGGGGGATTTTTTTTGGAATTTTTGGGGGTTTTTTTAGGGGTTTTTTTGGGGGTTTATTTCGATTTTTGGGGTTTTTTTTAGCGATTTTTAAAGGGTTTTTTTTTGGGTGTAGATTTTTTGGGGTATTTTTGGGGGGGGGGTTTTTAGGGGCTTTTTGGGGAAATTTTTTGTGATTTTTTTCTGATTTTTTTAGAATTTTTTGGGGCTTTTTAAAGGGGTTTTTTAGGGGCTTTTTGGGGAATTTTTTGGGATTTTTTTGGGATTTTTTAAAGGGGATTTATTGGGAGATTTTTGGCTTTTTTTGCCATTTTTGGGGTTTTTTTGGGGGGGTTTTGGGGATTTTTTTTAGGGGCGTTTTTGGGGCTTTCTTATGTTTTTTTTTGGAGGATTTTTTTTTGTTTTATTTTGATTTTTGGGGGTTTTTTTGGGGTTTTTTTTTTGTTTTTTTAAGGTTTTTTTAAGGGGTTGTTTTGGATATTTTCGGGATTTTGAGTCGGTTTTTTTCTATAATTTTTGGGGAGGATTTTGGGGTTTTTAGGGGCACATGGGGCATCGGCTCTTTGGGGTTTTTTGGGTTTTTTTGGTTTTTTTTTTTAAATTTTTTTCCTTTTGTTTTGGGGAAGTTTTGAGGTTTTTTTGAGGGTTTTTTTTTGTTTTTTTGAGGGTTTTTTTGAGGCTTTTTGAGTTTTTTTTGAAGTTTTTTCGAGGGGTTTTTTTGGTTTTTTTTTTAAATTTTTTTCCTTTTGTTTTGGGGAAGTTTTGAGGTTTTTTGAGGTTTTTTTGAGGTTTTTTTGAGGGTTGTTTTTTCGAGTTTTTTTTGTGGTTTTTTTTTGAGTTTTTTTTTGAGTTTTTTCGAGGGGTTTTTTTGAGGTTTTTTTGAGGGTTTTTTTGAGCGTTTTTTGAGGTTTTTTGAGGGTTTTTTTTGTTTTTTTTTTGAGTTTTTTCGAGTTTTTTTCGAAGTTTTTTTAGGTTTTTCGAGGGATTTTTTTTTGGTTTTTTTTTTCCTTTTTCGGGCATTTTGGTGATTTTTATATTTTGGTATTTTTGATGTTTTAAGGAGATTTTTGGGTGGGATTTTTGCCGTTTCCAGGGCGACGTGGGCCTGGCCATGGGGAAGCTCTACGGCAACGACTTCAGCCAAACGACGATCTCGCGCTTCGAGGCGCTGAACCTCAGCTTCAAGAACATGTGCAAGCTGAAACCGCTGCTGGAGACATGGCTGAGGGACGCAGGTGCGGTTATTGATCATTGATTGGTTATTGATCGGTTATTGATTGGTTATTGATACCCTATGGATCACCTATGGATCAATAAACCCCAATAGATACCCCATAGCCCCCCTGTGCAAGCTGAAACCGCTGCTGGAGACATGGCTGAGGGACGCAGGTGGGGTCATTGATCGGTTATTGATCGGTTATTGATCATTGATCGGTTATTGATTGGTTATTGGTACCCTATGGATCAATAAACCCCCATAGATACCCCATAGCCCCCCTGTGCAAGCTGAAACCGCTGCTGGAGACTTGGCTGAGGGACGCAGGTGGGGTCATTGATCGGTCATTGATCGGTTATTGATTGGTTATTGATCATTGATTGGTTATTGGTACCCTATGGATCACCTATGGATCAATAAACCCCCATAGATACCCCATAGATACCCCATAGATACCCCACAGCCCCCCTGTGCAAGCTGAAACCGCTGCTGGAGACCTGGCTGAGGGACGCAGGTGGGGTCATTGATCGGTTATTGATCATTGATTGGTTATTGATTGGTTATTGATTGGTTATTGGTACCCTATGGATCACCTATGGATCAATAAACCCCCATAGATATCCCATAATCCCCCTGTGCAAGCTGAAACCGCTGCTGGAGACCTGGCTGAGGGACGCAGGTGCGGTTATTGATCGGTTATTGATCATTGATTGGTTATTGATTGGTTATTGGTACCCTATGGATCACCTATGGATCAATAAACCCCCATAGATACCCCACAGCCCCCCTGTGCAAGCTGAAACCGCTGCTGGAGACATGGCTGAGGGACGCAGGTGGGGTCATTGATCGGTTATTGATCATTGATTGGTTATTGATTGGTTATTGATTGGTTATTGGTACCCTATGGATCAATAAACCCCCATAGATACCCCATAGCCCCCCTGTGCAAGCTGAAACCGCTGCTGGAGACATGGCTGAGGGACGCAGGTGGGGCTATTGATCGGTTATTGATCGGTTATTGATCATTGATCGGTTATTGATTGGTTATTGGTACCCTATGGATCAATAAACCCCCATAGATACCCCATAGATATCCCATAATCCCCCTGTGCAAGCTGAAACCGCTGCTGGAGACATGGCTGAGGGACGCAGGTGGGGTTATTGATCATTGATTGGTTATTGATCGGTTATTGATTGGTTATTGGTACCCTATGGATCAATAAACCCCCATAGATACCCCATAGCCCCCCTGTGCAAGCTGAAACCGCTGCTGGAGACATGGCTGAGGGACGCAGGTGGGGCTATTGATCGGTTATTGATCGGTTATTGATCATTGATCGGTTATTGATTGGTTATTGGTACCCTATGGATCAATAAACCCCCATAGATACCCCATAGCCCCCCTGTGCAAGCTGAAACCGCTGCTGGAGACATGGCTGAGGGACGCAGGTGGGGCTATTGATCGGTTATTGATCGGTTATTGGTCATTGATCGGTTATTGATCCATTGATTGGTTATTTATCACCTATTGATCCCATTGATCCCATTGACCCCATTGACCACATTGGGATCAATGGGGGATCAATGGGGGATCAATAGGATCAATGGGGTCAGTGGGGTCAATGGGGTCAATAGGGATCAATGCGATCAATAGGGGATCAATAGGGATCAATAGATTCTGTTCCCACAGAGACGATGTTGGTGTCAATGGGATCAATGGGATCAATAGGCATCAATACAACCAATCAATACTGATCAATAATCCCCCCAGAGACGATGTCGGTGCCCATGGGATCAATGGGGTCAATGGGATCGATACAATCAATAGGGATCAATGGGATCAATGGGATCAATACAATCAATACAATCAATAGGGATCAATACAATCAATACAATCAATCCCGATCAATACTGATCAATCCCCTCCCCCCTTAGAGACGATGTCAGTGCTCATGGGTTCAATGGGGTCAATGGGATCAATACAATCAATAGTGATCAATACAATCAATAGGGATCAATCCCGATCAATCCCGATCAATAGTGATCAATCCCCTCCCCCCCAGAGTCGATGTCGGTGTCTATAGGATCAATGGAGTCAGTGGGATCAATGGGATCAATACAATCAATACAATCAATAGGGATCAATGCTGATCAATACAATCAATACAATCAATCAATACTGATCAATACAATCGATCAATAGTGATCAATTCCCCTCCCCCCCCAGAGTCGATGTCGGTGTCTATAGGATCAATGGAGTCAGTGGGATCAATGGGATCAATACAATCAATAGGGATCAATGGGATCAATACAATCAATACAATCAATCCCGATCAATACTGATCAATCCCCTCCCCCCTTAGAGATGATGTCAGTGCCCATGGGTTCAATGGGGTCAATGGGATCAATACAATCAATACCGATCAATGCTGATCAATACAATCGATCAATACAATCGATCAATTCCCCTCCCCCCCCAGAGTCGATGTCGGTGTCTATGGGATCAATAGGATCAGTGGGGTCAATGGGATCAATACAATCAATACAATCAATAGGGATCAATGCTGATCAATACAATCAATAGGGATCAATACCGATCAATACAATCGATCAATTCCCCTCCCCCCCAGAGTCGATGTCGGACTCGGCCCTGCCCAGCCCCCCCCAGCTGGGCCCCCCCTCCCTGGGCGCCTTCGAGGGGCTCCCGGGGCGGCGCCGCAAGAAGCGCACGAGCATCGAGACCAACGTCAGATTCGCGCTGGAGAAATCCTTCCTGGCGGTGAGAAATGAACCAAAATGTCCTGAATTCAACCCAAAATAGCTGAAATTGTAAAATATCCCCAAAAAACCCCGAAAAAATCCCGAAAATCCCACCCAAAACGGCCCCAAAATGGCCCCAAACCAACCCAAACGAGCATCTAGACCAACGTCAGATTCGCGCTGGAGAAATCCTTCCTGGCGGTGAGAAATGAACCAAAAATACCCAAAATTAACCCAAAATATCTGAAATTATACAAAAATCTAAAAAATCCCGAAAAAATCCCGAAAAAATCCCGAAAATCCCAAAAAAATCCCACCCAAAATGGCCCCAAAATGGCCCCAGAATGGCCCCAAACCGACCCAAACAAGCATCGAGACCAACGTCAGATTCGCGCTGGAGAAATCCTTCCTGGCGGTGAGAAATGAACCAAAATGTCCTGAATTCAACCCAAAATATCTGAAATTGTGAAATATCCCAAAAAATCCCGAAAAAATCCCGAAAATCCCACCCAAAACGGCCCCAAAATGGCCCCAAACCAGCATCGAGACCAACGTGAGATTGGCCCTGGAGAAATCCTTCCTGGCGGTGAGAAATGAACCAAAAATACCCAGAATTAACCCAAAATATCTGAAATTATACAAAAATCTAAAAAATCCCGAAAAAATCCCGAAAAAATCCCGAAAATCCCACCCAAAACGGCCCCAAAACGGCTCCAAAACGGCCCAAACGAGCATCGAGACCAACGTCAGATTGGCCCTGGAGAAATCCTTCCTGGCGGTGAGAAATGAACCAAAAATATCCTGAATTTAACCCAAAATATCTGAAATTATACAAAAATCCAAAAAAATCCAAAAAAAATCCTGAAAATCCCAAAAAAATCCCACCCAAAACGGCCCCAAAACGGCCCCAAAACGGCCCCAAACCAGCATCGAGACCAAGGTCAGATTCGTGTGAGATTTCCCCAAAATTCCACTTTTTTCACCCAAATTTTCCCAATTTCCCCCTTTTTCACCCCAGAACCAGAAGCCGACATTGGAGGAGATCCTGGGCAAATATTCCCCCAAAATTTCCCCTAAAAATGTCCCATTTTTTCCCTTTTTTGGGCCATTTTTCCCTATAATTTTCCCAAAATTTCACTTTTTTCACCCAAATTTTCCCAATTTCCCCTTTTTTCACCCCAGAACCAGAACCTGACATTGGATGAGATCCTGTGTGAATTTTCCCCTGTAAATGCCCCAATTCTCCCCATAAATTCTCCATAAATTCCCCAATTTTCCCCGTTTTTCCCCCAAATTTTCACTTTTTTCACCCAAATTTTCCCAATTTTTGGGTTTTTCACCCCAAAAACCAGAACCAGAAGCTGACGTCGGAGTGTGTATTCTCCCTATAATTTCCCCATAATTTCCCCATAATTTCCCCAATTTCCCCCATTTTTTCCCCATTTTTTCCCCGTTTCTCCCCAAATTTTCGCCTTTTTCACTGGAATTTTCCCAATTTCGGGGTTTTTCACCCCAGAACCAGAACCTGATGTTGGACGAGATCCTGTGTGAATTTTCCCCTGTAAATGCCCCAATTCTCCCCATAAATGCTCCATAATTTCCCCCATAATTTCCCCAATTTCCCCCATTTTTTCCCCGTTTTTTCCCCGTTTTTTCCCCAAATTTTCGCCTTTTTCCACCGGAATTTTCCCAAATTCCCCTTTTTTCGCCCCAGAACCAGAAGCCAATGTTGGAGTCTGAATTCTCCCTATAATTTCCCCATAATTTCCCCCATAATTTCCCCAATTTTCACCGTTTTTTCCCCGTTTTTTCCCCGTTTTTTCCCCGTTTCTCCCCAAATTTTCGCCTTTTTCACCGGGATTTTCCCGATTTCCCCTTTTTTCGCCCCAGAACCAGAAGCCGACGTCGGAGGAGATCCTGGGCATGGCGGAGCAGCTGCACATGGAGAAGGAGGTGATCCGGGTCTGGTTCTGCAACCGCCGCCAGAAGGAAAAACGCATCAACCCCAGCGGGGCGGCCCCAAATCCGCCCCATTTCACCCCAAACCCGGCCCCAAATCCGCCCCATTTCACCCCAAACCCGGCCCCAAACCCGGCCCCAAACCCGGCCCCAAATCCCCCCAATTTCACCCCAAATCCGCCCCAGTTCGGCCCCGGCGTCCCCAACGTCCCCAACCTGACCCAAAATGCCCCAAATTTGGCCCCGAACGTCGGCGCCGGCACCGGGAAGGGCCCGAACTACGGAGGGCAGGGGGTGAGTGGGGAATTTGGGGGAAAATTTGGGGTTTTTGGGGTTTTTGGGGGTTTTGGTGGGGTTTGGGGTTTGGGGGTAAATGGGATTTGATGGGGATTTTTTTGGGGAATTTTTGGGGTTTAGGATTTGGGGGTAAATTGGATTTTATGGGGATTTTTGGGGATTTTTTGGGAATTTTTGGGGTTTAGGTTTTGGGGAATTTGGGGAAATTTGGGGTTTTTTATGGGGTTTTTTGTGGGGTTTAGGATTTGGGGGTAAATGGGATTTTATGGGGTTTTTTTTGGGGATTTTATGGGGATTTTTTGGGAATTTTTGGAGCTTAGGATTTGGGGAATTTGGGGTTTTTATGGGGTTTGGGGTTTGGGGGTAAACGGGATTTGATGGGGATTTTTTTGGGGATTTTTGGGGTTTTTTTGGGGAATTTTTGGGGTTTAGGGTTTGGGAGTAAATTGGATTTTATGGGGGTTTTTTTCAGGATTTTTTGGGGATTTTTGGGGTTTAGGATTTGGGGGTAAATGGGATTTTATGGGGATTTTTTGGGGGATTTTTGGGGGATTTTTTTGGGGATTTTTGGGGTTTAGGATTCGGGAAGTTTGGGGGAATTTGGGTTTTTTATGGGGTTTGGGGTTTGGGGGTAAATTGTATTTTTGGGGATCTTTTGGGGGGATTTTTGGGGGAATTTTGGGGTTT
Organism: Agelaius tricolor; assembly: GCF_023055355.1. NCBI lineage: Eukaryota > Metazoa > Chordata > Aves > Passeriformes > Icteridae > Agelaius > Agelaius tricolor. Next base: position 243,212 of record NW_027269362.1, on the reverse strand, counting down.
AAGATTCGGGGAATTTGGGTTTTTTTGGGGGTTTTTTGGGGGGAATTTTTGGGGTTTAGGATTTGGGGAATTTGGGGTTTTTACAAGGTTTTTATGGGGTTTAGTATTTGGGGGTAAATGGGATTTTATGGGGGTTTTTTGGGGGGGATTTTTGGGGATTTTTGGCGGCACTTTTGGGGATTTTTATGGGAATTTTGGGGGTTTAAGATTCGGGGAATTTGGGGTTTTTATGGGGTTTTTGTGGGGTTTGGGATTTGGGGGTAAATGGGATTTTATGGGGATTTTTTTTTTTATTTTTGGGGGAATTTTTGGCGTTTAGGATTTGGGGAATTTTGGGGAATTTGGGGTTTTTATGGGGTTTTGGGTTTTGGGGGGGTTTTGGGGTGGATTTGGGGTTTTGGGTCTGGGGTTTTTGGGGTTTTCGAGTTTTGGGTGGGTTTGGGGTTTTTGGGATCGTTCATTGTTTGGGATTGCTCTTTGTCCCCAAATGTCCCAAAATGTCCCCAAAATGTCCCAAAATGTCCCAAAATGTCCCCAGGTGACCCCGCCCGGCCCCGCCCTCGGCAGCCTCGGCACCACAGGTGGGTCTGGGACCCCAAAACCCCAAAAAACCCCAAAAAACCCCAAAAAAACCCAAAAAAACCCAAAAAAACCCAAAACTGGTGGGGCAGGGGAGGGGGTTTGGGGGCTTGGGGCATTTTGACCAAATCTGGGGAATTTGAGGGGGAATTTTGGGGGGTTTTAAGGGACTTTTGTGCATTTGAATGAATTTGGGGGGAACTTTAACGGGATTTGGGGAATTTTGGGGTATTTAAAGGGGATTTTGGGAATTTTAAGGGGATTGAGGGAATTTTAAGGGGAATTTGGGGAATTTTAACAGAATTTGGGGTATTTTAACAGAATTTGGGGTATTTTAAGCAGATTTGGCGAATTTTAAGGGGATTTTGGGAATTTTAAGGGAAATTTCGGGAATTGAAAGGGAATTTTCAGAATTTTGAGGGAATTTTGGGAATTTTAAGGGAAATTTCGGGAATTTCAAGGGGATTTTGGGAATTTTAAGGGAATTTCAGGAATTTTGAGGGAATTTCGGGAATTTTAAGGGAATTTCAGGAATTGTAAAGGGATTTTGGGAATTTTAATGGAATGTTGTGACTGACCCTGACCCTGTGACCCCTCCCCCCCAGTGACGTCACTGAGCGCCCGCCCCTCCCCCCCTGAGGCCCCGCCCGGCTCCGCCCCCTCCCCCCCTCGGCCTCGGCTCCGGGTGAGTTCGGGGGTGGGGGAGGGGCCGGGGGGGGAGGGGTGACCCCACCGTGACCCCACCGTGACCCCACCGTGACCCCGCGCTGACCTCGCGCTGACCCCGCCCCCTTTGCTTTGCAGGGGGGCGGTGCTGGGGGGGCTGCTGGGCCCCGCCCCCATGGCCGCCATTCAAGGTGGGTGCCAGGGAGTGATTGACAGCTCGGGGTGATTGATTGACAGCTGTGATTGACAGCTGGGAGTGAGTGATTGACAGCTGGGGGTGATTGATTGATTGATTAATTGATTGACAGCTGTGTGGGATTGATTGACAGCCATGACAGCTGTCTGACGGATGATTGACAGCTCTGTGCCCCTCCCCCGCTCGCGCTTTTGCCTCCCCGGGGATTTGGGGGCGGGGCCAGGGCTGGGCTGGGGGCGGGGCCCTGGGGAATTCTGGGGTGGAATTTGGGGAATTTTGGGGAATTTTGGGGGAATTTGGGAATTGGGGGCGGGGTCCCGATGGGATTTTGTGGGCGGGGCCTGGTTGGGAATTTGTGGGCGGGGCCTGGTTGGGGATTTGGGGGTTTTGTGGGCGGGGTCTCTGACGCCCCTCCCCCCTCTCTCCGCAGCCTTGGCCGGCGCTGGCCCCGCCCCTCCCGCCCCTCCCCCCTCCCGGCCCCGCCCCCCCATTGAGGGGGGGTCCCTGCTGGGTGGGGGAGGGGCGGGCGCTGGAGGGGGCGGTGGGGGAGGGGCCAGCCCGAGCCCCGCCCTCTTCCCCCTGCTGGGCCCCGCCCCCTGCCCCTCCCCCACCTCCTGCAGCCCCTCCCCCTCCTGCTCCTCCTGCAGCCCCTCCCCCTCCCCGCCCCTCCCCCACCTGGGGGGCGGGGTCTGAAAGGGGCGGGGGTGGGGGGGAGGGGCCAAGCAAACCCCGCCCCCTCCTTGCCCCTCCCCCCCACAGCTACGAACCAAAAACCGGCCCCTCCCCCCACCCCCATTAATTTAATTTAATTTATTTTAATTATTTGTTGATATCGGGGGGGGGAGGGGTCGCCGCCCCTCCCCCCCCTCCCCCCGTGCCCCTCCCCCACCCCCAGCTCAGCCCAAAGTTCGCAACGTCTGACCTCGAGCGGGGGGGGGAGGGGCGGGCGGGGCCTTTCGGGGCCAATTCCGGAGATTTCGGGAAAATTCGGGGGGGAAAATTTGGGGAGGGGGGGAAGGGGGGGGAATTGGGGGGGGAGGGGCCTCGCCCGTGGCCACGCCCCTCGCCCCTCCCCCCACCCCCCGTATTTATTGTCCTGAAAGGGGGGGGGAGGGGCGCGGCTGGGGGGGGAGGGGAAAATGGGGGAAAATGGGGAAAAAATGAGGAAAAATGGGAAAAAGTGGGAAAAATTGGAAAAAAAAGGGAAAAATGGGAAAAAATGGGAAAAAAATGGGAAAAAATGGAGGAAAATGGGAAAAATTGATGGGAGATGGGGAAAAATGGGGAAAATGGGTGAAAATCGGAAAAAGAGGAGGAAAAAATGGATGAAAATGGGAAAGAAATGGGGAAAAATGGGGGGAATTGGGAAAAAATTGTGGAAAATTTGATGGAAATGGGAAAAAAAGACAAAAAAATGGAGGGAAAATGGGGAAAAATGAGGAAAAAATTGCGGAAAATGGGAAAAAATTGTGGGAAAATGGAAAAGTGCGGAAAATGGGAAAAAATGGGGAAAATGAGGAGAAAATGGAGAAAAATGGGGAAAAATCAAAGAAAAAGGGAAAAATTTGAAGGGAAATGGGGAAAAAGTGGGAGAAAAGGGAAAAAAGTTGTGGAAAAAGGGAAAAATGAGGAAGAAAAAAAGGAAAAAATGAAATTAAAGCAAAACTTGAATGGGAAGAAAAAGGAGGAAAAAACGAAGGAAAAGAGGAAAAAAATGGAGGAGAAAATGAGGAGAAAAAAGAAGAAAAAGGGAAAATGGCAAAAAAAAATGGAAAAGGAAAGTCGGGAAAAAAGAGGAAAAAATGAAAAATGAGGGGAAAATGAAGAAGAAAAATTGGGAGAGGAAAAGGAAGAAAAAAGAGGAAAAAAAGGAAAAAAAGAAGAAAAATCGGGAGAGAAAAATGGGAAGAGAAAAATGAGGAAAAACGAGGAAAAAAGAGAAGAAAAATATGGAGAGAAAAATGAGGGAAAAAAAGGAGAAAAAGAAGAAAAATTGGGAGAGGAAATGAAGAAAAAAGAGGAAAAAAAGGAAAAAAAGAAGAAAAATCGAGAAAGAAAAATGAAGAAAAAAAGGAAAAAAAAGAAGAAAAATTGGGAGAGAAAAATGAGGAAAAAAAGGAGAAAATTTGGGAGAGGAAATGAAGAAAAAAGAGGAAAAAATGGGGGAAAAAAAGGAAAAAAAAAAAGGAAAAATCGGGAAAAAACCTCAGAAAAAAAATCCCGACTGGAAAATAAAAATATAAAAAAAAAAAAAAAGGAAAAAAAGCCAAAAAAAGCCAAAAAAAAAAAAGGGAAAAAAAAAGACCAAAAACCCCCCGGCCCCTCCCCCCGCAGTGCCTGAGCCGCCCCTCCCCCACAGCCGCAGATACCTCACGGGAGGGGCCCCAAAATCCCCGGATTTGGCCCCAAAACTGGGACAAAATGGGAACTCCCCGGGCCTGGAATGTAGCCCCTCCCCCAGCTCGGAGTTTTGGGGCGTTTTGGGGCTTTTTGGGGGGTTTGGGACAGAGAGAGAGGAAAAAATGGGAAAAAAAGGAGGAAAAATGGGAAAAACAAAAAATGGAAATGGTGGGGGTGGAGGGGGGAGGGGCGACCCCGGTTTTTTGGGGGGTTTTGGGGTTTTTTGTGGTGTTTTTTCTTGGTGAATGTGGAAATGAGGAGAAAAGGAGGGAAAATGGGAAAAAATGGGGAAATTCCCCAAATTTGAGGGGTTTGGAGGAGACCCCGGCGATGGTGGAGAGGAAAAATGGGGAAAATGGTAAAAAATGACCAAAAATGGGAGAAAAGTGAAAGAAAAAAAACCACGAGGAGGAAAAAGCCAAAAAAAGGGAAAAAGGAGGAAAATGTCCAAAAAAAAGATAAAAAAGGTGAAAAATGCCAAAAAAAAAAGGAGCCAAAAAAGGCAAAAAAGCCAAAAAAAGTGAAATGAAGCCAAAAATGGAGATGGGAATGGAATGGATGGAAAATGGAGGAAAAGGAGGAAAATTGGAGAAAAGAGAATGGAAATGGTGAAAAAGGGGAAAAATGGACACAAAAAGGAGAAAAATGGGCAAAAAATGGACAGAAATGGGCAAAAAGGGAGAAAAATGGACAAAAATGGACAGAAATGGTCAGGAAAGGACAAAAATGGAAAAAAAAGGAGGAAAATGGACAAAAACGGACAAAAAATGGTCAGAAAAGGAGGAAAATGGACAGAAATGGTCAAAAAATGGACAAAAATGGACAAAAATGGCAAGAAAATGAGAAAAATGGACAAGAAAAGGAGAGAAATGGAGCAAAACTGACAAAAATGGAGACAAATGGATAAAAATGGTCAGAAAAGAGCAAAAATGGATAAAGAATGGACAAAAATGGAGAAAAAATGGCAAGAAAAGGAGAAAAATGGGCAAAAATTGTCAGGAAAGGAGAAGAATGGAGAAAACTTGGTCAGAAATGGCCAGAAAAGGAGAAAATGGACAAAAATTGGCCAAAAATGGCCAGAAAAGGACAAAAATGGACAAAACTGGCCAGAAATGGTCAGAAAACGACAGAAATGGACAAAACTGGCCAGAAATGGCCAGAAAAGGACAAAAATCTGGCCAGAAATGGTCAGAAAAGGACAAAAAGTGGCAAAGAGGAGAAAAATGGACAAAAACTGGACAAAACCTGGCCAAGAACGGCCAGAAAAGGACAAAAAACGGCCAAAAAATGCCAAAAAGTGGCAAAAAAAGGGCAGGAAATGCCCAACAAAGGCCAAAAATGCCAAAAATGGGCAGAAACCGCCCAAAAATGCCAAAAATGCCAAAAAAAGGACAAAAAGAGGCGACACGAGGCCTAAAAAAAGCCAAACCTCAGCCAGGCGGCACCGAAAAGGCCCAAAATCGGCGTTTTTAGACCAAAAATGGGGGGAGGGGCCGCCCCTCCCCCCGCCCCGCCCCTCCCCCCCCCCGCAGCTGGAATGAACCAAAAAGGGCCCCAAAAGGGGGGGGAGGGGCCCCAAATACCTCAGAACTGAAACCAAAAATTGGGGGGGGGGACCTTGGGGTGGGGGAGGGGGGGGACATGGTGGGCATGGAGGTCATGGAGGTCATGGGGTCATGGGGGTCATGGAGGTCATGGGGGTCATGGAGTTCATGGAGGTCATGGCGGCCATGATGGATATGGGGGTCATGGGGTCATGGGGTCATGGAGGTCATGGCGGCCATGATGGTCATGGAGGTCATGGAGGTCATGGCGGCCATGATGGTCATGGCGGCCATGATGGTCATGGTGGCCATGGTGGTCATTGTGATGGTCATGGTGGTCATTGTGATGGTCATGGTGGTGATGGTGGTGGCCATCATCATCGTCATGACCATGGTGGTCATCATCGTGCTGGTCATGGTGGCCATGGCGGCCATTGTGATGGTCATGGACATGGCGGCCATGGTGGTCATGGTCATTGACATGGTGGCCATTGCCATGGTCATGGTGGTGATGGTGGCCATCATCATGGTCATGGCCATGGTGGTCATCATCATGCTGGCCATGGCAGCCATGATGGTCATGGTGGTCATGGAGATCATGGTGGTCATGGCGGCCATGATGGTCATCCTTGTGGTGGCCATGGTGGCCATGGTGATCATTCTGATGGTTATGGTGGTACGGTCATGGTCATGGCCATGGTGGTCATCATCGTGCTGGTCATGGCAGCCGTGGTGGTCATTGACATGGAGGTCATGGCGGCCATGGTGGTCATGGTCATGGTCATTGACATGGTGGCCATGGTGGTCATCCTCATGGTGGTCATGGCGGCCATGGTGGTCATTGACATGGCGGCCATGGTGGCTGTTTTGGCCATTGTGATGGTGCCATGGTCATGGTCATTCTCATGGTCATGGTGACCACCACCATGGTGGCCATGGTGGCCATGGTGGTCATCCTCATGGTGGTCATGGCGGCCTTGGTGGTCATTGACATGGCGGCCATGGTGGCTGTTTTGGCCATTGTGATGGCGTCATGGTCATTGTCATGGTCATGGTGACCACCACCATGGTGGCCATGGTGGCCTTGGTGGTCATTGACATGGTGCTCATGATGGTCATGGTCATGGTCATGGTGGTCATCATCGTGGTGGTCATTTTGGCCATGGTGATGGTGGCCATGGTGACCATTGTCATGGTGATGGTGGCCGTTGCCATGGTGACCATGATGGCCATGTCTATGGTCATGGTCACAGTGGCCATCACAGTCATGGTGACCATGGTGGTCACGGTGGCCATGGTGATGGTGGCCGTTGCCATGGTGACCATGATGGCCACGTCTATGGTCATGGTCATGGTGGCCATCACCACAGTGACCATGGTGGCCATGGCGGCCATTGCCATGGTCATGGTCATTGTCATGGTGGCCATTTTGGCCATTCTCATGGTGGCCACCATGACCACGATGACCACGACCGTCCCCGACAGCGATGGCACCACGGCCACCATGGCCACCGTGGCCACCGTGGTCTTGGTGGCCATCATCACCCTCATGGTGACCATGGTGACCTTGGAGACACCGTCCATGGTCTTGGTGGCCATCATCATCACCCTCATGGTGACCATGGTGGCCTTGCTGACCTTCTTCACCATCATGGTGGCCATCATCATCTTCATGGCCATCATCACCCTCATGGTGACCATGGTGACCTTGGTGACACCGTCCATGGTCATGGTGGCCATCATCACCCTCATGGTGGCCATCATCATCATCATGGTGGCCATCATCATCTTCATGGCCATCATCACCCTCATGGTGACCTTGCTGCCCATCCTCATCCTCCTCATCCTCACCATGGCGGCCGCCTTGTCCCCGCCCCCCTGCCCCACCCCCTCTGACGTCACCACCCCGGGGGGCGTCCCCCGCCCAGTGACGTCATCGCCCACCGTCCCATGACGTCACCGCCACGCCCAGTGACGTCACCACCCCTCCTCCCCCCCCCCCTTTTCCAATTCCTGCAGCCAAAGAGGCCCCGGGGTGGGGGCGGGGCTCCCCCTTTGCCCCTCCCCCCCCGGACAGAAAATACCTCAGAGACAACCAAAGACCCCTCCCCCACCCTGGGGGGATCCCCGCCCCTCCCCCGCCCCCGACTCGGGGGGGAGGGTCCCTTTGAGAGGGGGGAGGGGCCTCAGTTTTGGGGGAGGTTCCCCCAAATTTGGAGCCGCCCCTCCCCCATTTTTTGGGGTTTTCTCCATTTTTATTGGGGGGGGGGAGGGGGGGATTTGAGGCCCCTCCCCCCACATCGGGCTCCGCCCCCCTCCCCCACCCCCCCCTCTGTTGTTGGGGGAGGGGAGAAGCCAAAGACGCCCCTCCCCCCACCCCCTGTTTTGTACCGGAACCGACCCAAAATCGGTTCAGAAAAAAACCAAAAAAACCCAAAACCCAAAAACCCTCAAAAAAACCCCAAAAAAAGCAAAAAATAAAAAAAAGCCAAAAAAATAAAATAAAAAAAGCCAAAAAAACCCCAAAAAAAAAAGCAAAAAAAAAAAAGCCACGAAAAAAGAAAACAACAACAACAAAAAAAAAGAAACAAAAACGACAAAAACCTCAGATCCCACCCCAAAAATCCGGGGAGGGAAAAAATGACAAAAAAACCAAAAATAAAAAATGACCAAAAAATAAAAATAAAAATAAAAATTTTAAAAACCAAAGAAAAAAAAGACCAAAAAAAAAAAAAGCTGGAAAAGGCCAAAAAAAAGCAAAAAAAAAAAAAAAAGGGAATTTCTATGGAAGCCCCGCCCCCCACCCCCACAGGGTCTATTTTTGTCACTTCTGGCCACGCCCCCTTTAAAACCACGCCCCCTTTCCTTTAACCACGCCCGTCGATGTGGCCCCACCCCTTTGTCCTTAAATGTCACTCTCAACCCCGCCCATTTAATTTCATGGCCACGCCCCTTTCCCCTCACACAACCCGATGTGACCACGCCCCCTCCCATCCCCGCCCCTTTCAAGCTCCGCCCCCTCCCCTCATTGGTCGTTGTGGGGTTTTGATTTTTGGGGGATTTTGTTGCCGTTTTGGGGGATTTTGTTGCCGTTTTGGGGGGATTTTTTGGGGGGTTTTCTTTTTGGTTTTTCGTCGTCGTTTTGAGGTTTTTTTCCGTTGGTTTTTTGGTTTTCCCGTTTTTCCGCCTTTTCCGGCGTCGGACGCGGGAAAAATAAAAAAAAAAAAAAAGAAACGAAACGAAACAAAAAATTTAAATTTGTCTGTTCAATGCTCCCCCCTTCCCCCCCTTCTCCACCCCCAGAACCTTCTTGGTACGGCCCGGACCCCCCCCAAAATCCATTTGGAACGGTCCAAACCCCCCCCAAATCCCAGTAAAATTTTTCGTACCTCCCTCCCCCCACTTTCAGCGCCTCTTTGGTTCCTCCCGCTCCCAAAATGGCGGAAGGCCCCGCCTCTGACGTCATCACGGCAGCGCGCTGCGCTGCGATTGGTCCGCCGCGCGAAGGGCGCGGAGGGGGCGGCCAATCCCAGCGCGCCTTGTTGGGGTGTGCCGGCGGAGGGGGCGGGGCCTCGTGAGAAGGAGCGCGAGCGGGGCCGAGGTGAAGGGGGGGAGGGGCTGCGGGGGGTTTTGGGGTAATTTTGGGGCAATTTGGGGCAATTTTGGGGAGTCCCGGGGCGGGGCCGGGGGTGTTTGAGGGATCCGGGATGGGCTGGGGGGGCCTGAGGGGACCTGGGGGGTTTGAGGGGATTTGAGGGGGGGATTGGGGCTTTTTTTAAGGGAATTTTGGAGTTTTTCGGGGGATTTTGGGGATTTTTGGAGTTTTTCGGGGGATTTTGGGGATTTTTGGGGGATTTTGGGGGGATTTTGGGGCCGGTTCCCCTCACTTCCCCCGGGTTTTCTCCCCCCTCCTCAATTTCCCTTTTGCCCCCATTTTCCCCCGGCCTTTTCCGCATTTTTTTCCTCCCCCGATCCCCATTTCCTCCCCGTTTGCAATTTTCCTTTTCCCTCCAAATTTTTCCCTTCTCTTCCCCATCTTTCCCAATTTCCTCCCAATTTTCCCCATTTCCCCCGTTTTTTCACCGTTTTAACCCCATTTCTCTCTTTTATTCCCCATTTTCCCCCCCCATTTTCTCCCCATTTTCCGCCCTTTTATTTTCCCTTTTTTCTCCACCGTTCTTTCACCATTTTTACTCATTTTTCTCCTGTTTTTTCCCCCATTTCTCTCCATTTACCCCCTTTTTATTCCCCATTTTCCCCACTTTTATTTCCCCCTTTTTTCCCCCCTTTTATTCCGCATTTTAACCCCTCCCCCCCATTTCCCCCTTTTTTCGCCCCTTTTTTTTCCCCAATTTTTCTTCATTTTTCCCCCGTTTTTTCACTGTTATAACTCATTATTTTTCCCTTTTTTTCCCCTGTTTTTCCCCATTTCCCCCCCTTTTATTCCCCATTTTCCCCACTTTTATTTCCCCCTTTTTCCCCCTATTTTTCTTCATTTTTTCCCTGTTTTTTCACCGTTTTAACTCATTTTTTCCCCTTTTCTCCCCATTTTCCCCACTTTTATTTCCCAATTTTTCCCCTGTTTTTCCCCTTTTATTCCCCATTTCCCCACTTTTATTCCCCATTTTTCCCCCCTTTCTTCCCCCTTTTTCCCCCCATTTTTCTTCATTTTCCCCCATTTTTTCCCCATTTCTCTCCATTTCCCCCCTTTTTATTCCCCCCTTTATTCCCCACTTCTCCCCTTTTATTTCCTCCTTTTCCCCCCCTTTTTTCACCATTTTAACCCCTTCCCCTTCCCTATTCCCCCCTTTTTTCCCTCATTTTTCTTCATTTTTTCCCCATTTTTTCACCGTTATAACTCATTATTTTTCCCTTTTTTTCTCCATTTTCCCCCCTTTTATTTCCCCATTTTCCCCCTTTTTCCCCCTTTTTTCCCCCCATTTTTCTTCATTTTTTCACCGTTTTTTTCCGCCATTTTAACTCTTTTTTTTTTTTCCCTTTTCTCCCCATTTTCCCCCCAATTTCTGCCCCCAGATGTCCACCCCAGAGGAAACCCTGCTCCTCCTGGAGCACCGCTACGTCTGCTCCGAGTGCTCCCACCTGTCCCCGTCGCTGGAGGAGGCCCTGCTCCACCACCAGCAGCACCTGCAGCCCCCGGGCCCCGCCCAGACCCCTCCCCAAATCCCCCCGGCCCCTTTACCTGCCCAGGTGAGCCCCCAGCCCCACCTGGGCGACCTCCTCGGGGACCCCCCCAGCCAATTCCAGTGCCTGGAGTGCGGCGCCCTCCTCCTCACGCCCGGGCAGCTCCTGGAGCACCAAGAGCTGCACCTGAAGCTCCTGGGGACGCCTGGAGAGGCCCCAAAACCTTCCCCAAACTCCTCCTCCTCCTCCTCCATCCACCATCAGGAGCTGCACCTCAAATTCTTGGGGGACCCCCCGAAACCCTCCCCGAATTCTTCGGGCGTCCACCACCAAGAGCTGCACCTCAAATTTTTGGGGGAGCCCCCGAAACCTTCCCCGGTCTCCACCTCCTCCATCCATTTCGAGTGCCCCGAGTGCCGGGCGCTGTTCCAGAGCCAGGATTTGTGGCTGGCGCATCGCCAGAGCCACCGGAACCCCTCGAGCTCGCCCCAGGCCACGGCCAGGGTGGACCTGGAGCACTCGTACCGCAAGCAGAGCGCCGAGGGCGCCGAGCTCTGCGCCGACATCGCCGCCGAGGCGCCGGCCGGCGCCGACGGCTCCATCCAGCTGCTGCTCTACGAGTGCGGCGAGTGCCTGCAGCTCTTCCAAAGCCCCAAGGACTTCCTGGAGCACCAGGTCACGCACCTGGCGCCGCCCGCCGCGGTGACGGCCGCACCGGCGCCGCCGCCGGAGCCGCGGTGCCACCACTGCCGGGAGCTGCTGCCCTCGGCGCGCCTGCTGCGCTCCCACCTGCGCTGCCACGCGCTGGGCGCCTTCCAGTGCCCGCTGTGCCCGCGGGTGCTGCCGGACCCGGCCGAGCTGCGGCGCCACCCGCGCCGGCCACGCCGGGGACTCGCTGTTCCTGTGCCTGGACTGCGGCCTGGCGCTGGACACCGAGGCGGCGCTGCTGGCGCACCGGCGCGGCCACGGCGTGGCCGAGCCCCTGCACCGCTGCGCCTGCGGGAAGAGCTTCGCCAACATGACCAAGTTCCTCTACCACCGCCGCTCCCACGCCGCGCCGAGCTCGGCGCCCATCCCGGAGCCGGCGCCGGACCCGCCGGAGGCGAGCCCGGAGTGCGGCGCGTGCCAGAAGAGGTTCCCGAGCGCGGCGGCGCTGGCGCGGCACCAGCGCTTCGTGCACCGCCTGGAGCGGCGGCACCGCTGCGGCGCCTGCGGGAAGATGTTCAAGAAATCCTCGCACCTGCGCAACCACGCCCGCACCCACACCGGGGAGCGCCCCTTCCCCTGCCGGGAGTGCGGCAAAACCTTCAACTCGCACGCCAACCTGACCCGGCACAACCTGACGCACACGGGCGAGCGCCCGCACGAGTGCCCCGAGTGCCACAAGCGCTTCGCCCAGAACTCCACGCTGAGGCAGCACCTGCAGCTGCACCTGCGGCGCTTCCCGCACCGCTGCGGCGACTGCGGGCTGCGCTTCCAGCGGCCGCACCGGCTGCTCCTGCACCGCGCCCACCACAGCGGCGAGTTCCCCTACAAGTGCCCGCAGTGCGGGCGCAGCTTCCTGCTGCGGCGGCTGCTGGACGTGCACCTGCTGGGCCACGCGGGCCGGCAGCCGCTGCGGTGCCAGGGCTGCGGCGCCGCCTTCGCCACGGCGGCGGCGCTGCGGGAGCACCGCTGCGGCCACGCGGGCTGGAAGCTGGAGTGCGGCACGTGCGGCAAGAAGTGCAGCACGGCGGCGCGGCTGCGGGCGCACGAGCGGGGCGCACGGCGGGGGCGGGGACGGGGGAGAGGGGGCGGAGCCCGGTGTGGCGGCGGAGCCCAATATGGCGGCGGAATCTAAAATGGCGGCGGGATCCAATATGGCGGCGGAATCCAATATGGCGGCGGAATCGAAAATGGCGGCAGGATCCAACATGGCGGTGCAACCCAATATGGTGGCGGGATCTAAGGTGGGTTCGGAACCTAAAATGGCCGCGGAACCCAAGATGGCCGCGGAATCCAAGATGGCCGCCTCCAGCGCGCTGGGACCCAAAATGGCCGCCCGCCCGCTTCCCGCCGACCCCAAAATGGCTCCCGAACCCAACGCGGCCGCGCCCAGGCTCCCTCCAGGCCCCAGAATGGCTCCCCACGCCCTCCCGGAGGCCCGGGCGGCGCCGCGGCGCGGGCTGGGCGCCAAGAGCCTGGAGTGCGAGGAGTGCAAGAAGTTCTTCAGCACGGAGACGTCGCTGCAGGTGCACCGGCGCATCCACACGGGCGAGCGGCCGTACCCGTGCCCCGAGTGCGGCAAGGCCTTCCGGCAGTCCACGCACCTCAAGGACCACCGGCGCCTGCACACGGGCGAGCGGCCGTACCGGTGCCAGGAGTGCGGCAAGAGCTTCGCCATCGCCGTGCGCCTGGCCGAGCACCGGCGCATCCACACGGGCGAGCGGCCCTACCGCTGCCAGGAGTGCGGCAAGAGCTACCGCTCCTTCTCCAACCTCTGGAAGCACCGCAAGATGCACAAGGCCGGCGGAGAGAGGGCGGCCGCGGGGCCCGGGCCTCCCGGGGAGGTGCTGGTGGTGGGGACGGCGCCTCCGGGATGTGGGGACAACCTTGGGGTGGGATCGGGGCCTCCCGGGGAGGTTCTGGTGGTGGGGACGGCGCCTTCAGCCCATGGGGACAACCTTGGAGTGGGATCAGGAGCTCCTGGGGAGGTTCTGGTGGTGGGGACGGGGTCTCCAGTCCATGGGGAGAACGTGGTTGGGGTCGGGTTGGGGTCTTCAGTCCATGGGGAGAAGCTTGGGGTGGGATCAGGCGGTTCTGAGCAGGTTCTGGTGGTGGGGACGGCGCCTCCGGGGTGTGGGGAGAAGCTCGGGGTGAGGATGGGGCCTCCCGGTGACGTTCTGGTGGTGGGGACAGGGCCTTCAGCTCATGGGGAGAACCTTGGAGTGGGATCAGGAGGTTCTGGGGAGGTTCTGGTGGTGGGGACGGGGTCTCCAGTCCATGGGGAGAACCTTGGAGTGGGATCAGGCGGTTCTGAGCAGGTTCTGGTGGTGGGGACGGGGCCTCCAGGGTGTGGGGAGAACGTGGTTGGGGTTGGGGTTGGGTTGGGGTCTTCAGTCCATGGGGAGAACCTCGGGGTGGGATCAGGGCCTCCCAAGGAGGTTCTGGTGGTGGGGACGGGGCCTTCAGGATGTGGGGAGAACGTGGTGGGCGTCACTCAGATCTCCAAAGAGAATGTGGTCGTGGGGTTGGGGCCTTCAGTCCATGGGGAGAAGCTTGGGGTGGGAGCAGGAGCTCCTGGGGAGGTTCTGGTGGTGGGGTCGGGGTCTCCAGCCCATGGGGAGAACTTGGTTGGGGTTGGGTTGGGGTCTTCAGGATGTGGGGAGAACCTTGGGGTGGGACCGGGAGCTCCTGGGGAGGTTCTGGTGGTGGGGACGGCACCTTCGGGATGTGGGGAGAACTTGGTGGGGGTCCCACAGGTCTCCAAAGAGAACCTGGTGGTGGGGATGGGGTCTCCAGTCCATGGGGAGAACCTTGGGGTGGGATCAGGAGGTTCCGAGCAGGTTCTGGTGGTGGGGCCGGGGTCTCCGGTCCATGGGGAGAACTTGGTCGAGATGCCAGAGGCATCAGAGGTCGGGGTCTCGGAGGTCCCCAAGGAGGACGTGGTGGTGGGGCTGGGGTCTTCAGCCCATGGGGAGAACATGGTTGGGGTCACGCAGGTCTCCAAGGAGAACCTGGTGGTGGGGCTGGGGGCTTCAGGATGTGGGGAGAACGTGGTTGGGGTCGGGTTGGGGTCTCCGGTCCACGGGCAGAACCTCGAGGTGGGAGCGGGAGGTTCCGAGCAGGTTCTGGTGGTGGGGCTGGGGTCTTCAGGGTGTGGGGAGAACGTGGTGGGGGTCACGCAGGTCTCCAAGGAGAACCTGGTGGTGGGGCTGGGGTCTTCAGGGTGTGGGGAGAACCTTGGGGTTGGGTTGGGGTCTCCAGTCCATGGGGAGAAGCTCGGGGTGGGATCAGGAGGTTCTGAGCAGGTTCTGGTGGTGGGGCCGGGGTCTCCAGTCCATGGGGAGAACGTGGCTGGGGTCCCACAGGTGTCCAAGGAGGACGTGGTTGTGGGGCTGGGGGCTTCTGGGCAGGTTCTGGTGGTGGGACCAGGGTCCTCAGCCCATGGGGAGAACCTGGTGGGCGTCACTCAGGTCTCCAAGGAGGACGTGGGGCTGGGGGCTTCAGCCCATGGGGAGAACCTGGCTGGGGCTGGGTTGGGGTCTCCAATCCATGGGGAGACCCTGGCTGAGATCCCACAGCCCCCAAAGGAGACCCCGGGTGTGGGTCTGGGGTCTCCAGCCCATGGGGAGAACCTGGCCAGGGTTGGGTTGGGGTCTCCAATCCATGGTGAAAACCTGGGGGTTGTGGGTCTGGGGTCTCCAGCCCATGGGGACAACGTGGTCGGGGTCCCACAGGAGGAGACCCCGGGTGTGGGTCTGGGGTCTCCAGCCCATGGGGAGACCCTGGTGGAGATCCCAGAGCCCCCAAAAGAGACCCTGGGGGTTGTGGGTCTGGGGTCTCCAGCCCATGGTGAGAACATGGCCAGGGTTGGGTTGGGGTCTCCAATCCATGGGGAGACCCTGGGTGTGGTGGGTCTGGGGTCTTTGGTCCATGGTGAGACCCTGGTGGAGACCCCAAAAGAGACCCCAAAAGAGCCCCCCAAGGAGCCCCTGGTTGTGGGTCTGGGGTCTCCAGCCCATGGGGACAGCGTGGCCGGGGTCCCACAGGTCCCACAGGAGGAGACCCCGGGTGTGGGTCTGGGGTCTCCAGCCCATGGTGAGACCCAGGCCGGGGTTGGGTTGGGGTCTCCAATCCATGGGGAGACCCTGGGGGTTGTGGGTCTGGGGCCTCCAGCCCATGGTGAGACCCCAGGTGTGGGTCTGGGGTCTCCAGCCCATGGGGAGACCCTGGCGGAGACCCCAGAAGAGCCCCCCAAGGAGCCCCCGGGTGTGGGTCTGGGGTCTTCAGGCTGCGAAGAGGCCCCAGCCCAGATTTTGGACCCCCAGGCCCCTGTGGAGACCCCCAGGGACCCCCGAATTTTTGGGGTGGTCCCAGAGCCCCCCCGGGAGCCCCCAATTGATGCAGAGACCCCCGAGATGGCCCCGGACCCCCCCAGGGACCCCCGAATTCTCGGGGGGGTCCAGGACCCCCCCATGGACCAGGACCCCCCTGAGTGACCCCAAATTTGGGGGGAGGGGGAGGGGCCGGGAGGGGTGGGGGCGGGGCCGTTAATGAATGAATTAAAATTTAAAAGAAACGGACCCAAAATTGTGTTCTGAGAGGGGGGAGGGGCCGGGTTGGCCACGCCCACTGCTGTCAATCACCGCGGTGTAGCCACGCCCACTAATCTAAATTAGCGCGGTTTGGCCACACCCATAACTGTTAATTATTGCTGTTTGGCCACGCCCAGAGCTGCCAATCACTGCCCTTTGGCCACGCCCACAGCGCCTGATCGGAGCTGTCAATCAGAGCTCCTTAGCCACGCCCACTCGCCGCTTTTTAGCCACGCCCCGGCCTATCAATCAGCTCGGTTTAGCCACGCCCACAGCAGCCTATCAGAGCTCTTTTGCCACGCCCACAGCTGTCAATCACTGCTCTTTAACCACGCCCCCATCAGCCAGAGCTCTTTAGCCACTCCCAGAGCTGTCAATCACTGCACTTTAACCACGCCCAGAGCTGTCAGTCACCTCTGCTTAGCCACTCCCAGAGCTGCCAATCACTGCAGTTTAACCACGCCCACAGCAGCCAGATCTCTGTAGCCACGCCCCCTCAGCCAATCAGATCTCTTTGGCCACGCCCCCTCAGCCAATCAGATCTCTTTGGCCACGCCCCCTCAGCCAATCCGATCTCTCCAGCCCCGCCCACCCCCCCGCTCCCTCCCCTTTTCCCCCATTGGCTCCTCCACTTTAACCCCTCCCCCCTCCCCAAGCCCCGCCCCCCGGACTCTCCCACCCTGCGGGGGGGGGTGGGGGGGGCTCCATCCCCTCCCCCTCCCCAAAAATCCCCAAAACCCGAGGGGCTGAGGGGGGGGGGAAGGGGAATTTTGGGGAGGGGTCGCGCGCCAAAATTTTGGGGGTCCCCCCCCCCCCCATTTAAAAATCGTGGGGGGGGCGCGAACCCAAAATTTTGGCGCCCCCCCCCCCCCCCCCAAAATTCCCCTCCCCCCCCCCCCCTCTCCGACGTCGCAGCGGAACCGGGGGGGCCCCGGTGCCCCCCCCCCCCCCCTTCCCCTCCCCCCCCCCCGCCGCACCGGGAGCTCGAGACGGCGCCGGGGCCCCTCCCCCACCCCACCCCCCCGCCCCCCCCCCCCTTCCCCGCGCCCATCCCCCACCCCCGGGCCGGGGGGGCTGCGGCGGCCGCGCGGCCTCGTGAGTACCGGGGGGGGGGAGGGGAGAACGGGAAACAGCGGGGAGGGGGCGGCGGGAAACGGGGGGGGGAAATTTGGGGGGAAATTTGGGGGAAAAATGGGGGAAAATTGGGGGATTTGGGGAGGGGGGCGCCGGTAAAATCCCCCCCGGTTCGGGATCGGTACCGGGATTTGGGGGGGTCGGGATTTGGGAATGGCCGCCCCCGGTACCGGGATTTGGGGTCGGTACCGGGATGGGGAACCGGGGTTCGGTACCGGGATCGGGATCGGTACCGGGAATGGCCCCCCCAGGACCGAGGATCGGGACCGGGATTCGGGGTCGGTACCGGGATTGGAAACCGGGAATGGCTCCCCCGGTTCGGGATCGGTACCGGGAGCCGGGATCGGGATTTGGGGTCGGGATCGGTACCGGGAGCCGGGATCGGGATCGGTACCGGGAGCCGGGATCGGGATCGGTACCGAAAACCGCGGTCGGTCCCGGGATTTGGGGTTCGGATCGGTACCGGGATCGCGATTTGGGGTCGGTACCGGCACCTGAGATCGGCTCCCCCCGGTTCGGGATCGGTACCGGAAGCCGGGCTCGGTACCGGGCTCGGGACCCGGGATCGGCCCCGCTCCCAGCCCCGCCGCTCCAGCCCCCGGTACCGGAGCCGCCCCCGGGCCCGCTCTCGGTGCCGCCCCCGCGCTCCCGGCCCGGATCCGCTCCCGATCCATCCGCGCTGCCCGGTACCGGTACCGGAACCGACCCCGCGCTCGGCCCCGCTCGCGGTTCCCATCCCCGGTACCGGTACCGGAACCGCCCCCGCGCTCGGCCCCGCTCCCGGTACCGATCCCGGATCCATTCCCGGCTCCATTCCCGATCCCGGCGCCGTTCGCGCTCCCGGCTCCGTCCTCGCTCCCGGTACCGATCCCGGACCCGTTCCCGGATCCATTCCCGCTCCCGGTACCGATCCCGGACCCGTTCCCGGATCCATTCCCGCTCCCGGTACCGATCGCGGCTCCATCCCTCGCTCCCGGTCCCGGATCCATTCCCGGTTCCCATCCCTGCTTCCGAACCCATTCCCGGTCCCGATTCCCGGTCCCGGTCCCGATCCCGGATCCATCCCCGGTTCCCGTCCCCCGGTCCCGGACCCATCCTCCGGTCCCGGTTCCTGATTCCGGTTCCGGTTCCATTCCCGGTCCCCATCCCGGACCCCGTCCCGGTTCCTGTCCCAATTCCCGGTCCCGGTTCCATTCCCGGTTCCGGTTCCATTCCCGGTCGCGATTCCCGGTCCCGGTTCCTGATCCCGGTCCCGGTTCCGGTCCCATTCCCATTCCCGGTCCCCGTCCCGGTTCCGGTTCCGTTCCCATTCCCGGTTCCATTCCCGGTTCCCGGTTCCGTTCCCATTCCCGGTTCCATTCCCGGTTCCGTTCCCAGTCCCGTTCCCATTCCCGGTTCCGGTTCCGGTCCCGGTCTGGGTCCGGTTCCCGGTTCCGGTTCCATTTCCGGTCCCGATTCCCGGTTCCGGTTCTGACTCCTGGTCCCGGTTCCGGTTCCGGTCCCGGTTCCGTCCCCCCCTCCCCCCCCCCCCCCAATTTCGGGACCCCCCAAAATCCCCGGCTTTGGGTGGGGGAGGGGCCGCCCCCGGGGCTTTTTTGGGGCGGGGGTCGCGGTTGGGGGGGGGGGAGGGGCGGGGGCGGCTCCTGTTGGGGGGGGAGGGGCGGGGGGGAGGGGTCGCCCCCGGTTTTTCCCCTCCCCCCCCCGCCGTTGCCAGGCAACCGCAGCATCCTCGGAGCCGGAGCCGTTGCCTGGCAACCGTTGCCAGGGGGAGACGGAAACGGGGGAGGGGAGGGGGGGGGAGGGGGGAGAGAAACCCCCCCGGGACCCCTCCCCCAATCCGGGAACCCCCAAAATCCCCGGGAATGGCCCCAAAATCCTCGGGAATGGCCCCAAAATCCCCGGGAACGGCCCCAAAATCCTCAGGGAGACCCAAAATCCTCGGGAATGGCCCCAAAATCCTCAGGGAGACCCAAAATGCCCGGGAATGGCCCCAAAATCCTCGGGAATGGCCCCAAAATCCTCGGGGAGCCCCAAAATCCTCGGGAATGGCCCCAAAATCCCCGGGAATGGCCCCAAAATCCTCAGGGAGACCCAAAATCCTCGGGGAGCCCCAAAATCCCCGGGAATGGCCCCAAAATGCCCGGGAATGGCCCCAAAATGCCCGGGAATGGCCCCAAAATCCCCGGGAATGGCCCCAAAATCCCCAGGAATGGCCCCAAAATCCCCGGGAATGGCCCCAAAATCCTCAGGGAGACCCAAAATCCTCAGGAATGGCCCCAAAATCCTCGGGGAGCCCCAAAATCCCCAGGAATGGTCCCAAAATGCCCGGAAATGGCCCCAAAATGCCCGGGGAGACCCAAAATCCTCAGGAATGGCCCCAAAATCCTCAGGAATTGCCCCAGAACCGGGAGAGGGGGAAGGGGGGAGGGGTGAGGCCCAAAATAAACCCAAAATAGCTGAAAATAGCCCCAAAATAGCCCCAAAATAACCCCCAAATAACCGCAAAATAAACCCCAAAATAAGCCCAAAATACACCAAAATAGCCCCAAAATAATCCCCAAAATAATCCCCAAAATAACCCCAAAATAACCCAAAATAGCTCCAAAATAATCCCAAAATAGCCCCAAAATAGCCCCAAAATAAACTCGGGACCCCCCCACAAAATAATCCCAAAATAGCCCAAAATGACCCCAAAATGACCCTGGGACCCTTCCCCAAAATAATCCTAAAATGACCCCAAAATAGCCGAAAATAACCCCAAAATAGCCCAAAATTAACACCGGGACCTCCCCCAAAAGGACCCCAAAATAGCTGAAAATGACCCCAAAATGACCTCGGGACGCCCCCCCAAAATGACCCCAAAATAACCCAAAATAGCCCAAGATAAACTCAAAATAAACCCAAAATGACCCCAAAATAACCCACAATAAACCCAAAATAAACCCAAAATAGCCCAAAATAAACCCAAAATAGCCCAAAATGACCCCAAATAATCCCAAAATAGCCCAAAATAACCCAAAATAAACCCAAAATAGCCCAAAATAAAACCAAAATAACCCAAAATAGCCCCAAATGACCCCAAAATAACCTCGGGACCCCTCCCCACCAGAGAAGGGCCCATTTGGGGCTCCGGGGTCATTTTGGGTCATTTTGGGTCATTTTGGGGCTATTTTGGGTCATTTTGGGGAGGGGGTCCCAGAGTTAATTTTGGGGTTATTTGGGGTTTTTTTGGGTTTTTTGGGTTTTTTTTTTTGGGGGGTCATTTTTGGGCTATTTTGGGGTCATTTTGGGCTATTTTGGAGTAATTTTTGGGTTATTTTGGGGTCATTTTGGGCTATTTTGGGGTCATTTCTGGGTCATTTTGGGGTCATTTCTGGGTCATTTTTGGGGTCATTTTTGGGTCATTTCTGGGTCATTTTTGGGGTAATTTCGGGATTATTTGGGTTCATTTAGGATTATTTGTGATAATTCCCATTAATTTGGGTCGGGGTCTCTCTCACAGGCGGCCGGAGCCCCCCCCATGCGCTGGGGGCGACGCCGGGCCCCGCCCCCATGGGGTCACTTCCGGATTATTTGGGGTCACTTCCGGTTTATTTCCGGATTATTTCGGGATTATTTCGGGATTATTTTGGGATTATTTCGGGATAATTTCGAGATTATTTGGGTTCATTAATGACCCCCATGCGTTGGGGGCGATGCCGGGCCCCGCCCCCAAGGGGTCACTTCCGGATTATTTGGGGCCACTTCCGGTTTATTTCCGGATTATTTTGGGATTATTTCGGGATTATTTAGGATAATTTCGGGTTCATTAAGGATAATTTCGGGTTCATTAAGGATAGTTTTGGTTAATTTTCATTAATTAATGCCTCGCAGGCGGCCGGAGCCCCCCGCCCCTATGGTGATATTTCAGGATTATTTGGGGTTAATTATTTCAGCATTATTTGGGGTTAATTATTTCAGGATTATTTGGGGTTAATTTCGGGATTATTTCGGGATTATTTGGGTCCATTAATGAATTAATTTTCATTAATTAATGCCTCGCAGGCGGCCGGAGCCCCCGCCCCGCCCCCCCATGCGCTGGGGGCGATGCCGGGCCCCGCCCCCATGGGGATAATTGGGGTTAATTTCGGGATTATTTAGGAATATTTGGGTCCATTAATGAATTAATTCATTAATTAATGGCTCGCAGGCGGCCGGAGCCCCCGCCCCGCCCCCCCATGCGCTGGGGGCGATGCCGGGCCCCGCCCCCATGGGTTCATTTGGGTTAATTTCGGGATTATTTCGGGATTATTTCGGGATTATTTGGGATTATTTGGGTCCATTAATGAATTAATTCATTAATTAATGCCTCGCAGGCGGCCGGAGCCCCCGCCCCGCCCCCCCATGCGCTGGGGGCGATGCCGGGCCCCGCCCCCCCCGCGCTGCTGCTGCTGCTCCTGGCGGGAGCCGCGACCCCCGCGGGCGCCCCCGGGGGCAGGGCCGGGACCCCCGCGCTGCGCATGGGTGAGGAACGGGCGGAATTCGGGGCTTTTCGGGGCGAAATTTGGGGTGAAATTTGGGGTTTTTAATGGGGTTTTGGGGTGGTTTTTTGGGGTTTTTTTTGGGGTCTTTATGGGTTTTTTTTGGGTTTTTTTTGGGTGAGATTTGGGGTTTTATGGGGTTTTTATTGGGGGTTTATGGGTCTGGGACCCCCGTGCTGCGCATGGGTGAGGAACGGGCCCAAATCGGGGCTTTTTGGGGCTTTTTGGGGTGAAATTTGGGGTTTTTATGGCATTCTATGGGTCTGGGACCCCCGCGCTGCGCATGGGTGAGAATTGGGCTGAATTCGGGGCTTTTTGGGGGTGAAATTTGGGTTTTTTTGGGTGAAATTTGGGGTTTTTTAATGGGGTTTTGGGATGGTTGTTTGGGGTTTTTTTTTCGGGTTTTTTTGGGGTTTTTGGGGAGGTTTTTTCGGGTTTTTTTCGGGTTTTTTTGGGTTTTTTCTGTTTTTTTGGGGGGGGGGTTTTGGGGGCTTTTTTTGAGTTTTTTTGGGGTTTTTTGCTTGTTTTTTGTTCTTTTGGGGTTTTTTGGGGGGGTTTTTTTGGGGATTTGTTTCGGGTTTTTTTGGGGTTTTTTGGGTTTTTTTGGGTTTTTTTCGGGGTTTTTTTGGGTTTTTTTTGGGGGTTTTTTGGGGCCTGAGATTTGGGGTTTTTTGGTCGCTCTTGAGGCTGTTGGGGTTTGGGGGGTTTGGGGTTTTTGGGGTTTTTATTGGGGGTTTATGGGTTCGGGACCCCCGCGCTGCGCATGGGTGAGGAATGGGCCCAAATCGGGGTTTTTTGCGTTTTTTTTGGGGTAATTTCAGGGAATTTCGGGGGTTTTTGGTTTTTTTGCATTATTTTTGGGGGGTAATTTCGGGGTTTTTTGGGGGTTTTTTTTGCATTATTTTGGGGTAATTTCGGGGTTTTTTGGGTGTTTTTTTGCGGTAATTTCGGGGAATTTCGGGGTTTTTTGGGGGGGTTTTTTGCATTATTTTTGGGGGGTAATTTCGGGGTTTTTTGGGGTTTTTTTTTTGTTTTTTTGCATTATTTTGGGGTAATTTCGGGGTTTTTTGGGGGGTTTTTTTTTTTGGTTTTTTTGCATTATTTTCGGGGAATTTCGGGGTTTTTTGGGGGGGTTTTTTGCATTATTTTGGGGTAATTTCGGGGTTTTTTGGGGTTTTTTTTTGCATTTTTCGGGGAATTTCGGGGTTTTTGGGGGGAATTCCGAGGAATTCCGGGGTTTTTTGGGCCCGGGGGTTTCCGGGGGTGCCCGATCCCGCTGTGACCCCCCCGGACCCCCCCCAGCCGCCATCCTGGACGAGCGCGGGGGCTGCGGGCGGGGTTGATTTTGTGTCATTTCGGGGTTTTTTGGGGTTTTTGCATTATTTTTTGGGGTAATTTCTGGGAAATTCGGGTTTTTTGTGTTTTTTTGCATTTTTTGGGGGAATTGCAGGGAGTTTCCGGTTTTTTTGGGTTTTTTTGCATTTTTTGGGGGGTAATTTTGGGGTTTTTTGGGGGGAATTTTGGGGTTTTTTTTGCAGTTTTTTGGGGTAATTTCGGGGAAATTCAGGGTTTTTTTGGGGGGGTTTTTTGCAGTTTTTTGGGGGGTAATTTCGGGAAGTTCCCGGGTTTTTTTTTATTTTTTTGCATTATTTTTGGGGGGGTAATTTCGGCTTTTTTTGGGGGGGTTTTTTGGTTTTTTTGGGGGGTAATTTCGGGAAATTTTTATTTTTGCATTATTTTCGGGGGGTAATTTCGGGGTTTTTTGGGGTTTTTTGGGGGGTAATTTCGGGGTTTTTTTGGGAGTTTTTTCCATTTTTTGGGGGATAATTTCGGGGTTTTTTGGGGTCTTTTTGGGGGAATTTCGGGGTTTTTTGGGCGGTTTTTTGCATAGTTTTGGGGGTAATTTCGGGGTCTTTTTGGGGGGTTTTTTGCATTATTTTTGAGGGGAATTTCGGGGTTTTTTGGGGTAATTTCGGGGAATTTCGGGTTTTTTTGGGGGAATTCGGGGTTTTTTGGGCCCGGGGGTTTCCGGGGGTGCCCGATCCGGCTGTGACCCCCCCGGACCCCCCCATCCCCCCCCCCCAGCCGCCATCCTGGACGAGCGCGGGGGCTGCGGGCGGGGGGAGCGCCTGGCCCTGGCCCTGGCCCGGGAACGCGTCAATGGCCCGGGGGGGGGGCGGCCCCCGGCCCGCCTGGAGCTCGAGGTGTTCGAGCTGGAACGGGACAACCAGTACGAGACCACCGACACCAGTAAGGGACTGGGAGTGACTGGGGGGGACTGGGAGAGGAAATGGAGGGGTGGGATGGGGTTTTGGGGGGATTTTGGGGGGATTTGGGGGGATTTGGGGGGGATTTGGGGGGTTGGGAGGGACTGGGAGTGACTGGGAGCCACTGGGAGCCAATGGGATAAACTGGGAGGGACTGGGAGGGACTGGGATAAACTGGGAGGGACTGGGAGCCAATGGGAGGGACTGGGAGGGGAAATGGAGGGGGTGGAATGGGGGATTTGGGGGGATTTTGGGGGGATTTGGGGGGATTTGGGGGGGATTTGGGGGGTTGGGAGGGACTGGGAGTGACTGGGAGCCACTGGGAGCCAATGGGATAAACTGGGAGTGACTGGGAGCCACTGGGAGGGACTGGGAGCCACTGGGATAAACTGGGAGCCAATGGGATAAACTGGGAGGGGAAATGGAGGGGTGGGATGGGGGTTTTGGGGGGATTTTGGGGGGATTTGGGGGAGATTTGGGGGGTTTGGAGGGACTGGGAGGGACTGGGAGCCACTGGGAGCCAATGGGAGCCAATGGGATAAACTGGGAGGGACTGGGAGGGACTGGGAGGGGAAATGGAGGGGTGGGATGGGGGGTTTTGGGGGGATTTTGGGGGGATTTGAGGGAGATTTGGGGGGTTGGGAGGGGTTGGGAGGGACTGGGAGGGACTGGGAGCCAATGGGAGCCAATGGGAGCCAATGGGATAAACTGGGAGGGACTGGGAGGGACTGGGAGGGGAAATGGAGGGGTGGGATGGGGGGTTTTGGGGGGTTTTGGGGGGATTTTGGGGGGATTTGGGGGGTTGGGAGGGACTGGGATAAACTGGGATAAACTGGGAGTGACTGGGATAAACTGGGAGGGGTGGGATGGGGTTTTGGGGGTTTTTTGGGGGGTTGGTGGGGATTTTGGGGGGGTTTTGAAGGGTTTGGAAGGGTGGGAGAGGGGTTGGAAGTGGGTTGGGAGCAACTGGGAGTGACTGGGATGAACTGGGATAAACTGGGATGAACTGGGATAAACTGGGATGAACTGGGATGAACTGGGATGAACTGGGATGAACTGGGATGAACTGGGAGGGGATCTGGGAGGGCGCTGCAGTTCCCAAAGCCGCCACCAGGGGGAGCTCCGGGTTCATGGAGGGAAACTGGGAGGGGATTTGGGGTGGATTTAGGGGAATTTGGGGTTCGGGGGGTTCGGGGTTTATCTTTGGGGTGGATTTAGGGGAATTTGGGGGGGATTTTTAGGGTCCAAGGTTTGGATTTGGGGTGGATTTGGGGAGATTTTGGGGGGATTTTGGGGAATTTTGGGGGGATTTTGGGGGAAATTGAAGGGATTTTGGGGTTCAGGGGGATTTGGGGTGAATCTCTGGGATTTTGGGGTTCCAGTGTGCCAGATCCTGCCCAAGGGCGTGCTGGGATTTGGGGGGAATTTTGGGTGAATTTTGTGGAATTTTGGCGGAATTTTGGGGGGATTTTGGGGGAATTTAAGGGATTTTGGGGTTCAGGGGGATTTTGGGGTGAATCTCTGGGATTTTGGGGTTCCATTGTGCCAGATCCTGCCCAAGGGCGTGCTGGGATTTGGGGCAAATTTTGGGAATTTTGTGGGGATTTTTGGGGGGATTTTGGGGGGAATTGAAGGGGTTTGTGGTTCAGGGGGATTTTGGGGTGAATCTCTGTGATTTTGGGGTTCCAGTGTGCCAGATCCTGCCCAAGGGCGTGCTGGGATTTGGGGGAATTTTGGGGGGATTTTGGGGGGGATTTTGGGGGGATTTTGGGGGGATTGAAGGGATTTGGGGTTCAGGGGGATTTGGGGTGAATCTCTGGGATTTTGGGGTTCCAGTGTGCCAGATCCTGCCCAAGGGCGTGGTCTCGGTGCTGGGCCCAGCCGCCAGCCCGGCCGCTGCGGCCACCGTCAGCCACATCTGCGGGGAGAAGGAGGTGAGAGACCCCAAAACCTCCGGAATTCACCCCAAAAATCACCCAGGAGCCCTCAAAAACCCCAATCCCCCATCTGGGGCTGATTTGGGGGATTTTGGGGCTGATTTTGGGGTGGATTTTGGATGTTTTGTTGCTGATTTCTGTGCTGATTTTGACGATTTTGGTGCTGATTTCCACGCTGATTTTGGTGCCAATTTCAGTGCAGATTTTGGGGATTTTATTGCTGATTTCAGCACTGATTTTGCTGATTTCGGTGCTGATTTTGGTGCCAATTTTGGTGCAGATTTTGGGGATTTTATTGCTGATTTCCGTGCTGATTTCCGTGCTGATTTTGTTGATTTTGGGCCAATTTCAGCACTGATTTTATTGCTGATTTCGGTGCAGATTTTGGGGATTTTATTGCTGTTTTTGTTGCTGATTTCGGTGCTGATTTTGCTGATTTCATTGCTGATTTCGGTGCTGATTTGGGGGGTTTTGTTGCTGTTTTTGTTACTGATTTCAGCACTGATTTTGTTGATTTTGGTGCTGATTTCGGTGCCGATTTCGGGGCAGATTTTAGGGAATTTATTGCTGATTTCATTGCTGATTTTGGTGCAGATTTTTTGGATTTTATTGCTGATTTCATTGCTGATTTTGGGGATTTTATTGCTGATTTCAGCACTGATTTTGGTGCTGATTTTGGGGATATTATTGCTGATTTTGGTGCTGATTTGGGGGAATTTATTGCTGATTTCGGCGCTGATTTTGGTGCCAATTTCGGTGCAGATTTTGGGGCTTTTATTGCTGATTTCGGTGCCGATTTTGCTGATTTTGGGCCAATTTCAGCTCTGATTTCAGTGCTGATTTCTGTGCTGATTTTGGTGCAGATTTTTGGGATTTTATTGCTGATTTTGGCGCTGATTTTGGGGATTTTATTGCTGATTTCAGCACTGATTTTGCTGATTTCGGCGCTGATTTCGGTGCTGATTTTGCTGATTTTATTGCTGATTTTGGCGATGATTTCGGTGCAGATTTCGGTGCCGATTTTGCTGATTTTATTGCTGATTTTGGCGCTGATTTCGGTGCAGATTTCGGTGCCGATTTTGCTGATTTTATTGCTGATTTTATTGCTGATTTCGGTGCTGATTTTGGGGATTTTATTGCTGTTTTTGTTGCTGATTTCGGTGCTGATTTTGCTGATTTCTGTGCTGATTTTGCTGCTGATTTTGGGGCTTTTGTTGCTGTTTTTGTTGCTGATTTCAGCACTGATTTGGGGGATTTTGTTGCAGATTTCGGTGCTGATTTCAGCACTGATTTTGCTGATTTTGGTGCTGATTTTGGGGATTTTATTGCTGATTTCGGTGCTGATTTTGGTGCCAATTTTGGTGCAGATTTTGGGGATTTTATTGCTGATTTCCGTGCTGATTTCCGTGCTGATTTTGTTGATTTTGGGCCAATTTCAGCACTGATTTTATTGCTGATTTCGGTGCTGATTTTGCTGATTTTGGCGCTGATTTCAGCCCTGATTTTGCTGATTTCGGTGCTGATTTTGTTGGTTTTGCTGCTGATTTCGGTGCAGATTTTGTTGATTTTATTGCTGATTTCAGCCCTGATTTTGCTGATTTTGGCGCTGATTTGGGGGATTTTATTGCTGATTTCAGCGCTGATTTCTGTGCTGATTTTGCTGATTTTGGTGCTGATTTCGGTGCTGATTTTACTGATTTCATTGCTGATTTCGGTGCTGATTTTGGGGGTTTTGTTGCTGTTTTTGTTGCTGATTTCAGCACTGATTTGGGGGATTTTGTTGCAGATTTCGGTGCTGATTTTGGTGCCAATTTTGGTGCAGATTTTGGGGATTTTATTGCTGATTTCCGTGCTGATTTCCGTGCTGATTTTGTTGATTTTGGGCCAATTTCAGCACTGATTTTATTGCTGATTTCAGCCCTGATTTTGCTGATTTTGGTGCTGATTTCGGTGCTGATTTTGAGGATTTTATTGCTGATTTTGTTGCTGATTTTGTTGCTGATTTCATTGCTGATTTTGGTGCAGATTTTTGGGATTTCATTGCTGATTTCATTGCTGATTTCAGCACCGATTTTGTTGATTTTGGTGCTGATTTTGGTGCTGATTTTGAGGATTTTATTGCTGATTTCGGTACTGATTTTGCTGATTTTATTGCTGATTTCAGCACTGATTTTGGGGATTTTATTGCCGATTTCAGCCCTGATTTTGCTGATTTTGGCGCTGATTTCGGTGCTGATTTCGGGGCAGATTTTGGGGATTTTATTGCTGATTTCGGCACCGATTTTGCTGATTTTATTGCTGATTTTGGCGCTGATTTCGGCGCCGATTTCGCCGATTTCGGTGCTGAACCTTTTGGGGCCATTTCCCCTCATTCTCTCCCTCCTTTCCCCCCCCCCCAGATCCCCCACATCCGCGTGGGCCCCGAGGACGCCCCCCGGCCCCCCCTGCTCCGCTTGGCCGCCCTCAGCCTCTACCCCAGCAACGAGGACGTGAGCCAGGCCCTGGGGGGGCTCCTGCGCAGCCTCCGCGCCCCCCCGGCCTCCCTCATCTGCGCCAGGGCCGAGTGTGAGCGGCCTGGGGCTTTATTGGGGTTTATTGGGGATTTATTGCGGTTTACTTGGGGTTTATTAGGGATTTATTGGGGTTTTATTAGGGATTAATGGGGCTTATTAGGGATTTATTGGAATTTATTAGGGTTTATTGGGATTAATGGGGTTTATTAGGGATTTATTGGAATTTATTAGGGTTTATTGTGATTTATTTGGGATTTACTAGGATTTACTGGGATTTATTGGGGATTAATGGGGATTTATTGGGATTTATTAGGAATTAATGGGGATTTATTAGAGATTAATGGGGATTTATTAGAGATTAATGGGGATTTATTAGGATTTATTAGGGATTAATGGGGGTTTATTAGGATTTATTGGGAATTAATGGGGATTTATTAGGATTTATTTGGGGGATTAATTAGGATTTATTTGGGGGATTTATTAGGATTTATGGGGATTTATTAGGGATTAATGGAGATTTATTGGGGTTTTATTGGGATTTATTGGGATTTATTAGGGTTTATTGGGGTTTATTAGGGATTAATGTGATTTATTAGGATTTATTGGAATTTATTAGGATTTATTTGGGGGATTTATTGGGGATTTATTGGGGATTTATTGGGGATTTATTGGGGTTTTATTGGGATTTATTGGGGTTCATTTGGGTTACCAGGCCCTGGGGGGGGCTCCTGCGCAGCCTCCGCGCCCCCCCGGCCTCACTGATCTGCGCCAGGGCCGAGTGTGAGCGGCCTGGGGGCTTTATTGGGGTTTATTTGGGGTTTAATGGGGATTTATTGGGGTTTTATTGGAATTTATTAGAGTTTATTGGGATTTATTTGGGATTTATTAGGGATTAGTGGGGTTTTATTGGGGTTTATTAGGGATTAATGGGGGTTTATTGGGATTTATTAGGGATTAATGGGGATTCATTGGGATTTATTGGGGATTAATGGGGATTCATTGGGATTTATTGGGGTTTTATTGGGGTTTATTTGGGTTCATGTGGGTTACCGGGCCCTGGGGGGGCTCCTGC
This sequence comes from Agelaius tricolor, assembly GCF_023055355.1. NCBI lineage: Eukaryota > Metazoa > Chordata > Aves > Passeriformes > Icteridae > Agelaius > Agelaius tricolor. The sequence continues at coordinate 213,945 of NW_027269362.1, read as the reverse complement.
GCAGCCTCCGCGCCCCCCCGGCCTCCCTCATCTGCGCCAGGGCCGAGTGTGAGCGGCCTGGGGGCTTTATTGGGGATTTATTGGGGTTTTATTGGGGATTTATTGGGGTTTATTGGGGTTTTATTAGGGATTAATGGGGTTTATTAGGGATTTATTGGAATTTATTAGGGTTTATTGGGATTTAATGGGGGTTTATTAGGGATTAATGGGGATTTATTGGGGTTTATTGGGATTTAATGGGGATTTATTAGGAATTAATGGGAATTATTAGGGATTAATGGGGATTTATTAGGGATGAATGGGGGTTTATTAGGATTTATTTGGGGGATTTATTGGGGATTTATTAGGATTTATTTGGATTTATTAGGGATTAATGGGGATTTATTGGGGATTTATTGGGTTTTGGGGCTGATTTTTGGAGCTGATTTTGGGGCTGATTCTGGTGTTTCTGGGACTGATTTTGGGGCAGATTTTGGGGTTTCTGGGGCAGATTTGGGGGTGGATTCTGGTGCCAATTTCAGGGGTTTTGTGACCGATTTTGGAGCTGATTTTGGGGTTTTTGTGGCAGATTTCGGTGTTGATTTTGGGGCAGATTTTGGGGCAGATTTTGGGTATTCTGGGGCCGATTTCGAGGCAGATTTTGAAGCTGATTTCAGGGTTTTTGTGACCGATTTCTGAGCTGATTTGGGGTCGAATTTCACCATTTTTGGGTGCCAGGCCTGCTGCGCCTGGAGGAGCTGGTGCGGCAGTTCCTGATCTCGCGCCAGGCGCTCTCCGTGCAGGGCCCGGGTTTGGGGTTTTGGGGCCGATTTTGGAGTTTTTGGGGCTGATTTTGGTGCTGATTTTGAGGCTGAATTCAGGGGATTTGGGGCTGATTTTGGTGCTGATTCTGGCGTTTCTGGGACTGATTTTGGACCTGATTTTGGGGCTGATTTTGGGGTTTTTGTGGCCGATTTTGGTGATGATTTTGGGGCAGATTTCGAGGTTTTTGTGACCGATGTTGGGGACGATTTTGGGGCTGATTTTGGGGTTTTTGTGGCCGATTTCGATGTTGATTTTGGGGCCAATTTTGGCCATTTCTGAGCTGATTTTGGGGCAAATTTGGGGCCGATTTCGCTGCCGATTTCGGCCATTTCTGAGCTGATTTTGGGGCGAATTTCAGGGTTTTTGTGGCCGGTTTTGGACCCGATTTTGGGGTGAATTTGGGGCTGATTTCGCTGCCGATTTCGGGTATTTCTGAGCTGATTTTGGGGTGAATTTCGGAGCCAATTTCGGGCATTTCTGAGCCAATTTTGGGGTGAATTTGGGGCCGATTTCGCTGCCGATTTCAGGCATTTCTGACCCGATTTTGGGGCCGATTTCGCTGCTGATTTTGGCCATGCCTGACCCGATTTTGGGTCGAATTTCACCGTTTTTGGGTGCCAGGCCTGCTGCGCCTGGAGGAGCTGGTGCGGCAGTTCCTGATCTCGCGCCAGGCGCTCTCCGTGCAGGGCCCGGGTTTGGGGTTTTGGGGCCGATTTTGGTTATTTTATGGTGAATTCCTGACCCGATTTTGGGTTAAATTTCGCCGTTTTTGGGTCCCAGGCCTGCTGCGCCTGGAGGAGCTGGTGCGGCAGTTCCTGATCTCGCGCGAGGCGCTCTCCGTGCGGGGCCCGGGTTTGGGGTTTTGGGGCCGATTTCGGCCATTCCTGACCCAATTTTGGGTTAAATTTCACCGTTTTTGGGTCGCCAGGCCTGCTGCGGCTGGAGGAGCTGGTGCGGCAGTTCCTGATCTCGCGCGAGGCGCTCTCCGTGCGCGTCCTGGACGCCGAGCAGGACCCGACGCCGCTGCTGAAGGAAATCCGCGACGACAAAGTCCCCACCATCATCATCGACGGCAGCGCCGCCACCGCCGGCCTGGTGCTCGCCAAGGTCGGCGCGGCCAGGGCGGTTTGGGGCCTTTGGGGCCTTTGGGGCGTTTGGGGAGGGTTTTTTGGGAGTTTTGGGGTGGTTTTGGGACGATTTCTGTGACTTTTATTTGGATTTTTGTGAATTTCGTGTTGATTTTATGTTGATTTTTTTGGGAGTTTTGGGGTGGTTTTGGGACAATTTTTACCATTTTTGGGCCGGTTTCGTGCCAGTTTCTGTGACTTTTATTTGGATTTTTGGGAGTTTTGGGGTGGTTTTGGGACGATTTTTGGAATTTTATTTGGATTTTTGGGAGTTTTGGGGTGGTTTTGGGACGATTTCTGTGACTTTTATTTGGATTTTTGGGAGTTTTGGGTTCGTTTTTTGGGAGTTTTGGGGTGGTTTTGGGACGATTTTTACCAGTTTTGGGCTGGTTTTGTGCCAGTTTGTGTGACTTTTATTTGGATTTTTGGGAGTCTTGGGGTGGTGTTTTTGGTCAATTTTTTTGGGAGTTTTATTTGGATTTTTGGGAGTTTTGGGGTGGTCTTGTGTTGGTTTTGGGGTTTTTTTTTGTTGATTTTGGGGAGTTTTTTTGTGTGGATTTTTGTGAATTTTGTGTTGATTTTGGTTTTTTTTTTTTTTGGTTGATTTTTGGGGGAGTTTTTTTGTGTTGATTTTTGTGAATTTTGTGTTGATCTTGGGGGGTTTTGCGGCATTTTTGTGCCGATTTATCAGGAGCGTTTGGGTGGTTCTGTGTTGATTTTTGGGAGTTTTGGGGTGGTTTGAGGGGTTTTTGAGGGGATTTTGTGTTGATTATTTGGGGGTGATTTTTTGGGGGATTTTTGATGGGATTTTTGGGGGATTTTGGGGGATTTTTGGAGGATTTTGGGGGATTTTGTGTTGATTATTTGGGGGGCGATTTTTTGGTGATTTTTTTGGGGATTTTTGGGGGATTTTTTTGGGGATTTTGGGGGATTTTGTGTTGATTATTTGGGGGTGATTTTTGGGGGATTTTTTGGGGGATTTTTTTGGGGGACTTTTGATGGGATTTTGGGGATTTTTGGGGTGATTTTTGGGGGATTTTTTGGGGGTGATTTTTTGGGGGATTTTTTTAGGGATTTTTGGGGTGATTTTTTGGTGATTTTTTTGGTGATTTTTGGGGGGATTTTGGGTGATTTTGTGTTGATTATTTGGGCGCAATTTTGGGGTGATTTTTGGGGATTTTGGGGGATTTTTGAGGGGATTTGGGGGGATTTTGTGTTGATTATTTGGGGGCGATTTTTTGGGGGATTTTTGGGATTTTTGGGGCGATTTTTGGGGTGATTTTTGGGGCGATTTTTGGGGTGATTTTTTGGTGATCTTTTTGGGGGGGCATTTTTTTTTTTGAGAGAATTTCGGGGCTCAGACCCACCCTGGCGCCCTTCCAGGCCTCGGAGCTGGGCATGACCTCGACCTTCTACAAATACATCCTGACCACCATGGTGAGTGACCCCTGCGAGTGACCACCGCCCCCAAACCGGCCCAAAAAGGCCCGAAATGACCCCAAACTGACCGCAGGACTTCCCCCTGCTCCGGCTGGACGCGCTGCCGGCCGCTCCCGCCACCGTCCTGGGCTTCTCCATGTTCAACACGAGCCACCGCTTCTACCCCGAGTTCGTGCGCAGCCTCAACATGTCCTGGAGGGAGAGCTGCGAGCTGGGGCCCTACCCCGGCCCCGCGGTGAGCGGGGACCCCGAAATTTGGGGGGGGACCCCGAAATCTGGGGGGGGACGCAAAAAACCCCGGGGAAAATGGTTAAAAAATGGGGGAGAAAACGGAATTTTGAGGGAGCGCCGAAATCGCGAGATATTGGGGAGAAAAGTGGAATTTTGGGGGGTGGAAGTGAGTAAAAATTGGCTGAAAAATCTCAAAAAGTACCTGGGGAAGGGGAGAATTTGGGGGGTATTTAAGAAAAAAATGGGGGAGAATTGGTTAAAAAACGGTGGAAAAATGAAAGTTTGAGGGAGCGCCGAAATGGTGAGATATTGGGGGCAGAAGTGGAATTTTGGGGGGTGGAAGTGATCAGAAATTGGGCCAAAAATCCTCAAAAAAAAAATTATCCAGGGAAAGGGAAAATTTGGGGGGAAATGGTGGAAAAATGGGGGAGAAAACGGAATTTGGAGGGAGCGCCGAAATGGCGAGATATTGGGGAGAGAAGTGGAATTTTGGGGGGTGGAAATGAGCAAAAATTGGGCAAAAAATCATCAAAAAAAAATACCTGGGGAAGGGGAAAATTTGGGGGGAATTAAAAAAAAAAAACGGGGGGGGGAAATGGTGGAAAAATGGGGGAGAAAGCGGAATTTGGAGGGAGCGCCGAAATGGCGAGATATTGGGGAGAGAAGTGGAATTTTGGGGGGTGGAAGTGATCAGAAATTGGGAAAAAAATCCTCAAAAAAAAAATTATCCAGGGAAAGGGAAAATTTGGGGGGAAATGGTGGAAAAATGGGGGAGAAAACGGAATTTGGAGGGAGCACCGAAATGGCGAGATATTGGGGAGAGAAGTGGAATTTTGGGGGGTGGAAGTGATCAGAAATTGGGCGAAAAATCCTCAAAAAAAAATTTTCCAGGGAAGGGGAAAATTTGGGGGAATTAAAAAAAAATGGGTTGGAAATGGTGGAAAAACGGGGGAGAAAATGAAATTTTGAGGGAATTATAAAATTTTAGGGGTCTGGGAGTGAAAGTCAGACGTGGTGGGAGCCCAAAAATTGGGAGGGAGACCCCAAAAATTGGGGGAGATTGGGGGAGACCCCAAGAATCATCAAGGGACCCCAAAAATCTTGAAGGAACCCAAAATACCTTGGGAAAAAATGACCAAAATTCAGAAATTTGGTGTCCTTGAGAACCGAAATCCCTGGGGGTTTCTGGGGTGGGGATTTCGGGTTCTGAGGGACCCCAAACCCCCTCGGGGGACCCCGAAATTTGGGGGAGACCCCAACAACCTTGGAGGGACCCCAAAAACCTTGGAGAGAACCATAAAACTTTGAAAAGACCCCCAAAAAAATGGGGAAAAATTCAGAAATTCGGCGTTTTTGAGAACCCAAATCCCTGGGGGTTTCTGGGGTGGGGATTTGGGTTCTGAGGGACCCCAAATCCCCTCGGGGGACCCTGAAATTTGGGGGAGACCCCAAAAACCTTGAAGGGACTCCAAGAATCATCAAGGGACCCCAAAAATCTTGGGAAAAAAACGGGGAAAAATTCCGAAATTTGGCGTTTTTGAGAACCGAAATCGCTGGGGGTTTTTGGGGTGGGGATTTGGGGTTCTGAGGGACCCAAAAACCTTGAAGGGACCCCAAAAATCTCGGGAAAAAATGGGGAAAAATTCAGAAATTGGGCGTTTTTGAGAACCCAAATCCCTGGGGGTTTCTGGGGTGGGGATTTGGGGTTCTGAGGGACCCCACAACCTTGGAGGGACCCCAAAAACCTTGAAGGAACCCCAAAAATCAAAGGAAAAATTCAGAAATTCGGCGTCTCAGGGAACCGAAATCGCTGGGGGTTTCTGGGGTGGGGATTTGGGTTCTGGGGGACCCCAGGCCCCCTCGAGGGACCCCAAAAACCTTGGAGGGACCCCAAAAATCTCGGGAAAAAAAAAGGGGAAAAATTCAGAAATTTGAAATTTGGTGTCTCAGAGAACCAAAATCCCTGGGGGTTTTTGGGGTGGGGATTTCGGTTCTGAGGGACCCCAAAAACCTTGGAGGGACCCCAAAAATCATCAAGGGACCCCAAAAAAACACCGGGAAACAGGGAAAAAAATGGGGAAAAATTCAGAAATTCGGCGTCTCAGGGAACCGAAATCCTTGGGGGTTTTTGGGGTGGGGATTTGGGGTTCTGAGGGACCCAAAAACCTTGAAGGGACCCCAAAAATCTCGGGAAAAAAAACGGGGAAAAATTCAGAAATTCGGCGTCTCAGGGAACTGAAATTGCTGGGGATTTCTGGGGTGGGGATTTCGTTTCTGAGGGACCCAAAAACCTTAGAGGGACCCCCAACAACCTTGAAAAATCCCAAAAATTTCGGGGAAAAAATGGGGAAAAATTCCGAAATTTGGCGTTTTTGAGAACCGAAATCGCTGGGGGTTTTTGGGGTGGGGATTTGGGGTTCTGAGGGACCCAAAAACCTTGAAGGGACCCCAAAAATCTCGGGGAAAAAAATGGGGAAAAATTCCGAAATTCGGCGTTTTTGAGAACCCAAATCGCTGGGGGTTTCTGGGGTGGGGATTTGGGGTTCTGAGGGACCCCAGAACTTGGGGGAGACCCCAAAAACAATGAAGAGACCCCAAAAACCTTGAAGAGACCCCAAAAATCTTGGGAAAAAAAAGGGGAAAAATTCAGAAATTTGAAATTTGGTGTCCTTGAGAACCGAAATCCCTGGGGGTTTCTGGGGTGGGGATTTGGGGTTCTGGGGGACCCCAAAAACCTTGGAGGGACCCCAAAATTTGGGGGAGACCCCAAAAACCTTGAAAGGACCCCAAAAACCCTGGAGAGAACCATAAAACTTTGAAAAGACCCCCCAAAAAATGGGGAAAAATTCAGAAATTTGGTGTCCTTGAGAACCAAAATCCCTGGGGGTTTCTGGGGTGGGGATTTGGGTTCTGAGGGACCCCAAAAACCTTGGAGGGACTCCAAGAACCTTGAAAGGACCCCAAACACCCTGGAGAGAGCCATAAAACTTTGAAAAGACCCCTAAAAATCTTGGGAAAAAAAACGGGGAAAAATTCAGAAATTCGGCGTTTTTGAGAACCGAAATCGCTGGGGGTTTCTGGGGTGGGGATTTGGGTTCTGGGGGACCCCAGGCCCCCTCGAGGGACCCCAAAAACCTTGGAGGGACCCCAAAAATCAAAGGAAAAATTCAGAAATTCGGCGTTTGTGAGAACCCAAATCCCTGGGGGTTTCTGGGGTGGGGATTTGGGGTTCTGAGGGACCCCAGAATCTGGGAGAGACCCCAAAAATCTCGGGAAAAAATGGGGAAAAATTCAGAAATTTGGCGTTTTTGAGAACCGAAATCCCTGGGGGTTTCTGGGGTGGGGATTTCGGTTCTGAGGGACCCAAAAACCTTGAAGGGACCCCAAAAATCTCGGGAAAAAATGGGGAAAAATTCAGAAATTGGGCGTTTTTGAGAACCCAAATCGCTGGGGGTTTCTGGGGTGGGGATTTGGGGTTCAGGGGGACCCCAAAAGCCCCTGGGGGACCCCAAGAAGCGGCGTCTCCCCCCGCAGCTGTCGGCGGCGCTGCTGTTCGACGCCGTGCACGTGGTGGTGGGCGCCGTGCGGGAGCTGAACCGCAGCCAGGAGATCGGGGGGCGGCCCCTGGCCTGCGCCGCGCCCGGGATCTGGCCCCACGGCACCAGCCTGATGAACTACCTGAGGATGGTGAGGGGGGAGAAACAAAGGGGGGAAATGGGGGGAAAAATGGGGGAAAATGGGGGAAAAATGGGGGAAAAATGGGGGGAACAACGGGGGAAAAATGGGGGGAAAAATGGGGGAAAAACGGGGGAAAAATGGGGGGAAAAAGGGGGAAAAATGGGGGGAAAAACGGGGGGAAAATGGGGGGAAAAAGGGGGAAAAATGGGGGGAAAAACGGGGGGAAAATGGGGGGAAAATGGGGGAAAAAATGGGGGGAAAAAGGGGGAAAAAACGGGGGGAAAAAGGGGGGAAAACGGGGGAAAAATGGGGGGAAAAAGGGGGGAAAATGGGGGGAAAAATGGGGGAAAAACCTGGGAAAAAACGTGGGAAAAACCTGGGAAAAACGGGGGGAAAAAACCCGGGAAAAAACGGGGAAAAAAAGGGGGAAAAACGGGGAAAAAAAGGGGGAAAAAAACCGGAAAAACTGGGGGAAAAAACCCGGGAAAAACGGGGAAAAAAACCGGAAAAAACCCGGGAAAAATGGGGGGAAAAACCCGGGAAAAAACAAGGGGAAAAACGGGGAAAAAAAAGGGGGAAAAAATGGGGGGGAAAAACCCGGGAAAAACCCGGGAAGAAAAATGGGGGGGAAAAACCCGGGAAAAAACGGGGAAAAAACGGGGGAAAAACCCGGGAAAAAATGGGGGGGAAAAACCCGGGAAAAAAACGGGGAAAAATGGGGGGGGAAAACGGGAAAAAAACGGGGGGGGAAAACCCGGGAAAAAACGGGGAAAAAACGGGGGGGAAAAACTTGGGAAAAAATGGGGAAAAAACCCGGGAAAAAACGGGAAAAAACGGGGAAAAACGGGGGAAAAACACGAGGGAAAAAATGGGGGGAAAAAACGGGGGGAAAAAACCCAGGAAAAAACGCCCCAGGAATGCCCCGGAAACCCCGCGGGAATGAGGCAAAAACAATCGCAGAACTGGACCTAAAAACAACGCTGAAAACAGCTCCAAAAATCCCCAAAACAACCCCAAAACCAGCCCTGAAAACAACCCCCAAAAGCCCCAAAACAACCCCAGAACCAGCCCTAAAAACAACCCCGAAAACAGCTCTAAAAAGCCCCAAACAACCCCAAAACCAGCCCCAAAAATCCCGAGAACAATCCTAAAAACAACCCTGAAAACAGCTTCAAAAATCCCCAAAACCAGCCCCAAAAATCCCGAGAACAATCCCAAAAAGAGCCCCAAAAACAACCCCAAAAACCCCCAAAAGAACCCCAGAACCAGCCCCAAAAATCCTGAGAACAATCCCAAAAACAATCCCAGAACTGGACCTAAAAACAACCCCGAAACCAACCCCAGAAATGCCAGAAACAATCCCAAAACCAACCCCAAACCAAGCCCTAAAAACAACCCTGAAAACAGCTCCAAAAATCCCCCAAACAACCCCAAAACAACCCCAAAACCAGCCCCAAAAACGACCCCAGAAATGCCAAAAATAATCCCAAAACAAACCCAAAACCAGCCCCTAGACAACCCCAAAAACAACCCCCAAAAGCCCCCAAAACAACTCCAAAAATAACCCTGAAAACAACCCCAAAAACCCCCAAAACCAGCCCCAAAAATCCTGAGAACAATCCCAAAAAAAACCCCCAAAACCAGCCCCGAAAATCCAGAAAAAACAACCAAAACAACCCTGAAAACAACCCCCATAAACAACCCCAAAACCAGCCCCAAAATCCCAAGAACAATCCCAAAAAACAACCCCAAAACCAACCCCAAAAACCTCAAAAGCGGCCCCAAAAGCAGCCCCAAAACCCCCGAAAATAACCCCAAAAACAAGGCCCAAACCAGCCCCAAAAAACCCGAAAATAACCCCAAAAACCATCCCGAAAACCCAAAATTTGGGGGAATTACGGGGAAAAATCTCAATTGGTGGAATTGGGAAAAGTTGGTGTGGGCAGACACAAAAAACCCCGAAATAACCCCAAAAAAATCCCGGCTGTTTTTTGGGATATTTTAGGGTATTTTTGGGGTGTGTTTTGGGGTATTTTTGGGGTATTTTGATGGGGTTTGGGTTTTTTTGTTTTGTTTTGGGTTTTTTGGGGTTTTTTGGTTTTTTGGGGGTTTTTTGGGGGGTTTTTTTTGTATTTTTGGGATATTTTTAGGGTGTATTTTGGGGTGTTTTTGGGTTGTATTTTGGGTATATTTTCAGATATTTTTGGGGTATTTTTCAGTATTTTCGGGATATTTTTGGGGTATATTTTTAAGGTATTTTTGTGCATATTTTCGGATATTTTTTGGGGTGCATTTGGGATGTTTTTGGGGTATATTTTGGGTATATTTTGGGGTGCATTTAGGGTGAATTTTGGGTGCATTTTGGATATTTTTTGGGTATATTTTCAGATATTTTTGGGGTATATTTTGGGTGTATTTTGGGTATTTTTAGGGTATTTTTTGGGTGTATTTAGGGCGTGTTTTGGGGAATTTTTGGACGCATTTTTGGGAATTTTTGGACGTATTTTGGGGAGTTTTTGGGCACATTTTGGGGCATTTTTTGGGTGCATTTTGGGGCATTTTTTGGGTGCGTTTCGGTGCATTTTGGGTGCGTTTCAGGTGGAGTACGACGGCCTGACCGGGCGCGTGGAGTTCAACAGCAAAGGGCAGCGCACGAATTACAGCCTGAGAGTGCTGGAGAAGGGCAGGGACGGGCACCGGGAGGTGAGTGACCACTGAGTGACCACTGAGTGACCACTGAGTGACCAATGGGTGACCAATGACCACTGAGTGACCACTGACCCCTGAGTGACCAATGAGTGACCCCAGAATTACAGCCTGAGAGTGCTGGAGAAGGGCAGGGACGGACACCGGGAGGTGAGTGACCAATGGGTGACCAATGAGTGACCACTGAGTGACCAATGGGTGACCAATGACCACTGAGTGACCACTGACCCCTGAGTGACCAATGAGTGACCCCAGAATTACAGCCTGAGAGTGCTGGAGAAGGGCAGGGACGGACACCGGGAGGTGAGTGACCAATGGGTGACCACTGAGTGACCAATGAGTGACCACTGACCAATGAGTGACCACTGAGTGACCAATGGGTGACCATGAGTGACCACTGACCAATGGGTGACCACTGACCACTGAGTGACCAATGGGTGACCCCAGAATTACAGCCTGAGAGTGCTGGAGAAGGGCAGGGACGGACACCGGGAGGTGAGTGACCAATGGGTGACCATTGAGTGACCAATGAGTGACCACTGAGTGACCAATGAGTGACCAATGAGTGACCCCAGAATTACAGCCTGAGAGTGCTGGAGAAGGGCAGGGACGGGCACCGGGAGGTGAGTGACCAATGAGTGACCATGAGTGACCACTGACCAATGAGTGACCAATGAGTGACCAATGAGTGACCAATGAGTGACCAATGGGTGACCAATGACCACTGAGTGACCACTGACCCCTGAGTGACCACTGAGTGACCCCAGAATTACAGCCTGAGAGTGCTGGAGAAGGGCAGGGACGGACACCGGGAGGTGAGTGACCACTGAGTGACCAATGAGTGACCACTGACCACTGAGTGACCACTGAGTGACCACTGAGTGACCAATGGGTGACCACTGAGTGACCAATGGGTGACCATGAGTGACCAGTGGGTGACCACTGAGTGACCAATGGGTGACCATTGAGTGACCATTGAGTGACCAATGAGTGACCAATGAGTGACCAATGAGTGACCATTGAGTGACCAATGAGTGACCAATGGGTGACCACTGACCACTGAGTGACCACTGAGTGACCAATGAGTGACCACTGAGTGACCAATGAGTGACCAGAGTGACCACTGAGTGACCAATGGGTGACCAATGAGTGACCAATGAGTGACCAATGAGTGACCAATGAGTGACCAATGAGTGACCAATGAGTGACCCCTGCGTGACCCCTCCGTGACCCCTCCGTGACCCCTGCGTGACCCCACGTGACCCCGCAGGTGGGGGTGTGGTTCTCCAACCGGACGCTGGCCATGGACGAGGCCACGCTGGCCCTGAACGCCTCGGACAGCCTGGCCAACAAGACCCTGATCATCACCACCATACTGGTCTGGACTGGGAGGGACTGGGATTGGACTGGGAGGGGCTGGGAGGGGCTGGGATTGAACTGGGATAAACTGGGAGGGGCTGGGAGGGGCTGGGATTGAACTGGGATTGAACTGGGATTGAACTGGGAGGGGCTGGGAGGGGCTGGGAGGGGCTGGGAGGGGCTGGGATTGAACTGGGATAAACTGGGATAAACTGGGAGGGGGCTGGGAAAGGGTTAAAGGGGGTTCGGGGTCACTGGTTTGGACTGGGAGGGACTGGGAGGGAGTGACCAGAGCGAAACCCCAGTGACCAATCCCAAATCCCACTGACCAATCCCAAACCCCAGTAACTGACCCCAGACCCCCAAAAACTGACCCCAAACGCCAATAAACGAACCCAAACCCCAGTAAATGAACCCATATCCCCCATAAGTGACCCCGAACCCCAATAACCGACCCCAAACCCCAATAACTGACCCCAAATCCCAATAAATGACCCCAAACCCCAATAAATGAACCCAAACCCCAATAACCGACCCCAAACCCCAATAACCGACCCCAAATCCCAATAACCAACCCCAAACCCCAATAAATGAACCCAAACCCCAATAACCGACCCCAAACCCCAATAAATGACCCCAAATCCCATCTTTAGGAGAACCCGTACGTGATGCGGGTGGGCGGCGCGGGCGGCCCCGATCGCTATGAAGGATTTTGCGTGGACACTGCAGTGACCAATCCCAGTGACCCCAAACCCCAATAACCGACCCCAAACCCCAATAACCAATCCCAAACCCCAATAAATGACTCCAAACCCCAATAACCGACCCCAAACCCCAATAAGCAATCCCAAACCCCAATAACCGATCCCAAACCCCAATAAATGACCCCAAACCCCAATAAATGACCCCAAATCCCCATATTTTAGGAGAACCCGTACGTGATGCGGGTGGGCGGCGCGGGCGGCCCCGATCGCTATGAGGGATTTTGCGTGGACACTGCAGTGACCAATCCCAGACCCCAAACCCCAATAACTGACCCCAAACCCCAATAAATGACCCCAAACCCCAATAACCGACCCCAAACCCCAATAACCGACCCCAAACCCCAATAAATGAACCCAAATCACACTGACCATTCCCAAACCCCAATAACCGACCCCAAACCCCAATAACCGACCCCAGACCCCAATAACTGACCCCAAACCCCAATAACCAACCCCAAACCCCAATGACCGACCCCAAACCCCAATAACCGACCCCAAACCCCAAATCCTGTGATTTTAGGAGAACCCGTACGTGATGCGGGTGGGCGGCGCGGGCGGCCCCGATCGCTATGAAGGATTTTGCGTGGACACTGCAGTGACCAATCCCAGTGACCCCAAACCCCAATAACCAATCCCAAACCCCAATAAATGACCCCAAATTCCCATATTTTAGGAGAACCCGTACGTGATGCGGGTGGGCGGCGCGGGCGGCCCCGATCGCTATGAGGGATTTTGCGTGGACACTGCAGTGACCAATCCCATACCCAATAAATGACCCCAAACCCCAATAAATGACCCCAAATCCCATCTTTAGGAGAACCCGTACGTGATGCGGGTGGGCGGCGCGGGCGGCCCCGATCGTTATGAGGGATTTTGCGTGGACACTGCAGTGACCAATCCCAAACCCCAAACCCCAATAAATGACCCCAAATCCCATCTTTAGGAGAACCCGTACGTGATGCGGGTGGGCGGCGCGGGCGGCCCGGACCGTTATGAGGGATTTTGCGTGGACACTGCAGTGACCAATCCCAGTGACCCCAAACCCCAATAACTGACCCCAAACCCCAATTCCTGTGATTTTAGGAGAACCCGTACGTGATGCGGGTGGGCGGCGCGGGCGGCCCGGATCGCTATGAGGGATTTTGCGTGGACACTGCAGTGACCAATCCCATACCCCAAACCCCAATAACCGACCCCAAAGCCCAATAAATGACCCCAAACCCCAATAACCGACCCCAAAGCCCAATAAATGACCCCAAACCCCAATAACCGACCCCAAACCCCAATAAATGAACCCAAACCCCAATAACCGACCCCAAACTCCAATAACCAATCCCAAACCCCAATAAATGAACCCATAACCCCAATAAGCAATCCCAAACCCCAATAACCGACCCCAAACCCCAATAACCGACCCCAAACCCCAATCCCAAACCCCAAACCCCAATAAATGACCCCAAACCCCAATTCCTGTGATTTTAGGAGAACCCGTACGTGATGCGGGTGGGCGGCGCGGGCGGCCCCGAGCGCTATGAGGGATTTTGCGTGGACACTGCAGTGACCAATGACCGACCCCAAACCCCAATAACTGACCCCAAACCCCAATAAATGACCCCAAATTCCCATATTTTAGGAGAACCCGTACGTGATGCGGGTGGGCGGCGCGGGCGGCCCCGATCGCTATGAAGGATTTTGCGTGGACACTGCAGTGACCAATCCCATACCCAATAAATGAACCCAAACCCCAATAACCGACCCCAAACCCCAATAACCGACCCCAAACCCCAATTCCTGTGATTTTAGGAGAACCCGTACGTGATGCGGGTGGGCGGCGCGGGCGGCCCGGATCGTTATGAGGGATTTTGCGTGGACATGCTGCGGGAGCTGGCGGCGCTGCTCAAGTTCCGCTTCCACATCAAGCTGGTGGAGGACGGGCTCTACGGGGCGCCCGAGCCCAACGGCTCCTGGACGGGCATGGTGGGAGAGCTCATCAACAGGGTATGGGAAATCCCATTAAAAATCCTATAAAAAACCCCATAAAAAACCCCATTAAAAAACCCATAAAAAACCCCATAGCAAAATATCCTATAGGGAAAAAACTCCGTAGCAAAATATCCTATAGGGAAAAAATCCCATAAAGAAAATCCCATAAGGAGGTTCCTGGACGGGCATGGTGGGAGAGCTCATCAACAGGGTATGGGGAACCCCATAAAAAATCCTATTAAAAACACCCATAAAAATCCCATAAAAAACCCCATAAAAAATATCCTATAGGGAAAAAATCCCATAGCCGAAATCCCACATGGAAAATCCCATAGGGAGGCTCCTGGACGGGCATGGTGGGAGAGCTCATCAACAGGGTATGATGGGAATCCCATTAAAAACCCCATAAAAAACCCCATAAAAAACCCCATTAAAAAACCCATAAAAAACTATCCTATAGGGGAAAAAAACCCATAGCAATATATCCTATAGGGAAAAAATCCCGTAATCAAAATTCTATAGGGGAAAAAATCCCATAATCAAAATCCCATATGGAAAATCCCATAAAGAGCCCAACGGCTCCTGGACGGGCTTGGTGGGAGAGCTCATCAACAGGGTATGGTGGGAATCCCATAAAAAATCCTATAAAAAAACCCATAAAAAACCCCATAGCAAAATATCCTATAGGGGAAAAAATCCCATAGCAAAATATCTTATAGGGAAAAAACCCCATAACCGAAATCCCACTTGGAAAATCCCATAGGGAGGCTCCTGGACGGGCATGGTGGGAGAGCTCATCAACTGGGTATGGGAAATCCATAAAAAATCCTATAAAAAAATATCCCATAGGGGAAAAAATCCCATAGCAAAATATCCTATAGGGAAAAATCCCATTAAAAAACCCCATAGCAAAATATCCTATAGGGGAAAAACCCCATATGGAAAATCCCATAAGGAGGCTCCTGGACGGGCATGGTGGGAGAGCTCATCAACAGGGTATGGGGAACCCCATTAAAAATCCCATAAAAAACCCCATAGCAAAATATCCTATAGGGAAAAAATCCCATATCCAAAATCCCATAGGGGAAAAATCCTATAGGGGAAAAAAAAATCCCATAAGGAAAAATCCCTGTGGGAAAAAGTCCCAGCTCCACCCGACCCCACATTTTTGGGGTTTTGGGGTCCCCATCCCCTCCTGACCCCACATTTTTTGGGGTCCCCAGAAGGCCGACCCCACAATTTTGGGTTTTGGGGTCCCCAGAAGGCCGACCCCACAATTTTGGGGTTTTTGGGTTCCCCATCCCCTCCTGACCCCCCAATTTTTGGGGTCCCCAGAAGGCCGACCCCCCAATTTTGGGGTTTTTGGGGTTTTTGGGTTCTACATCCCCTCATGACCCCACAATTTTGGGATTTTTGGGTTTTTGGGGTCCCCAGAAGGCCGACCCCACAATTTTGGGGTTTTTGGGGTCCCCAGAAGGCCGACCCCACAATTTTGGGATTTTGGGGTCCCCAGAAGGCCGACCTGGCGGTGGCCGCGTTCACCATCACGGCCGAGCGCGAGAAGGTGATCGACTTCTCCAAGCCCTTCATGACCCTGGGCATCAGCATCCTCTACCGCGTGCACATGGTGGGTTTGGGGCTTTTCTGGGGTTTTTGTGGGGTTTTTGTAGGATTTGGGGTTTTTTGGGATTTTTTGGGATTTTTTTGGGGTTTTTTTGGGATTTTTTTGGGGTTTTTTTGGGTTTTTTGGGGGGTTTTATGGGGGTTTTTATCAGGTTTTGGTGTTTCGGCTTCAGCATCCTCTACCCTGTGCACATGGTGGGTTTGGGGCTTTTCTGGGGTTTTTGTAGGATTTGGGGTTTTTTGGGATTTTTTGGGATTTTTTTGGGGTTTTTTTGGGATTTTTTTGGGATTTTTTGGGGTTTTTTTGGGGGTTTTTATCAGGTTTTGGGGTCTGTGCATCAGCATCCTCTACCGCGTGCACATGGTACGGGATTTATGGGATTTTATAGGATTTGTGGGGTTTTTATAGGATTTGGGGTTTTTTGGGATTTTTTGGGGATTTTTTGGGATTTTTTTGGGGTTTTTTGGGGGTTTTATGGGGGTTTTTATCAGGTTTGGGATGTGGGCATCAGCATCCTCTACCGTGTGCACATGGTACGGGATTTATGGGATTTTATAGGATTTGTGGGGTTTTTGTAGAATTTGGGGGTTTTTTGGGATTTTTTTGGGAATTTTTTGGGGTTTTTTTGGGATTTTTTTGGGATTTTTTGGGGTTTTTTTGGGGTTTTTATGGGGGTTTTTATCAGGTTTGGGGTCTGGGCATCAGCATCCTCTACCGCGTGCACATGGTGGGTTTGGGGATTTTGTGGGGTTTTTGTGGGGTTTTTGTAGGATTTGGGTTTTTTGGGGGTTTTTGGGATTTTTTTGGGATTTTTGGGGTTTTTTGGGGATTTTATGGGGGTTTTATGGGTTTATTTTGGGGTCAGTTTCAGGGCGGGTTTTGGGGCTATTTTGGGTCGGTTTTGGGTTGGTTTTTTGTGGATTTTGGGTCATTTTGGGGTCAGTTTGGGGGCGGGTTTTGGGGTCAGTTTTGGGTCAGTTTTTTGTGGATTTTGAGTCATTTTGGGGTCAGTTTGGGGGTGGTTTTAGGGTCAGTTTCGCAGCAGTTTTTGGGGCTATTTTGGGTCATTTTGGGCTGAGTTTTGGGGCAGTTTTTGGGGCTGTTTTGGGTCAGTTTTGGGTCAGTTTTGTGTCAGTTTTTTGTGGATTTTGGGTCATTTTGGGGTCAGTTTCGGGGCAGTTTTTGGGGCTATTTTGGGTCATTTTGGGGTCAGTTTGTGGGTGGTTTTAGGGTCAGTTTTGGGTCGGTTTTTTGTGGATTTTGGGTCAGTTTGGGCTCAGTTTTGGGGCAGTTTTTGGGGCTATTTTGGGTCATTTTGGGGTCAGTTTGGGGGTGGTTTTAGGGTCAGTTTCGCAGCAGTTTTTGGGGCTATTTTGGGTCATTTTGGGCTGAGTTTTGGGGCAGTTTTTGGGGCTACTTTGGGTCATTTTTCTGTGGATTTTGGGTCATTTTGGGCTCAGTTTGTGGGCGGTTTTAGGGTCATTTTCGGGGCGGTTTTTGGGTCTATTTTGGGTCATTTTGGGCTCAGTTTTGGGGCAGTTTTTGGGGCTACTTTGGGTCGGTTTTCTGTGGATTTTGGGTCACTTTGGGCTCAGTTTTGGGGCAGTTTTTGGGGCTATTTTGGGTCAGTTTTGGGTCAGTTTTGTGTCAGTTTTTTGTGGATTTTGGGTCATTTTGGGGTCAGTTTCGGGGCAGTTTTTGGGGCTATTTTGGGTCATTTTGGGGTCAGTTTGTGGGTGGTTTTAGGGTCAGTTTTGGGTCGGTTTTTTGTGGATTTTGGGTCAGTTTGGGCTCAGTTTTGGGGCAGTTTTTGGGGCTATTTTGGGTCATTTTGGGGTCAGTTTTGGGGCAGTTTTTGGGGCTGTTTTGGGTCAGTTTTCTGTGGATTTTGGGTCACTTTGGGCTCAGTTTTGGGGCAGTTTTTGGGGCTGTTTTGGGTCGGTTTTCTGTGGATTTTGGGTCACTTTGGGCTCAGTTTGCGGGGGTCTCACTCGGCGTCCCCCCAGGGCCGCAAGCCGGGGTATTTCTCCTTCCTAGACCCCTTCTCTCCGGCCGTGTGGCTCTTCATGCTCCTGGCCTACCTGGCCGTCAGCTGCGTGCTCTTCCTGGCCGCCAGGTGAGCGGCCACGCCCCGGAAACGGGGCCCAAAAATGCCCCAAAATCCTGGGGGGGGACGTCCCAAAAAACGGCCCCGAGAAAGGGAGGGAGGAGGCGAAAACCCAGGGAAAACTCCCCCAAAAAAACCTGGGGACACCCCCAAAAATGGCCCCGAAATTGGGGGAATACCCCAAAAAATGGTCCCAGAATTTGGGGGTGACACCCCGAAAAACGGTCCCAGAATTTGGGGGTGACACCCCGAAAAATGGCCCCAAATTATTTTGGGGTGGTCCCAGATTAATTTGGGGGATCCTGGACGAGTTCAGGTGCTCCCAAAATTAATTTGGGTTGGTCCCAGATGGGTTCAGGTGTCCCCAAATTATTTTTGGGTGGTCCCAGATTATTTTGGGTTGGTCCCAGATGGGTTCAGGTGTTCCCAATTAATTTTGGGTGGTCTCAGATTAATTTGGGGGTGGTCCCAGATGGGTTTGGTTTGGTCCCAGACAGGTTCAGGTGTCCCCAGACGGGTTCAGGTGATACCAAATTAATTTTAGGTGATCCCAGATGGGTTCAGGTGTTCCTAAATTAATTTTGGGTGGTCTCAGATTAATTTTGTGTGGTCTCAAATTATTTTGAGTGGTCCCAGATGGGTTCAGGTGTTCCCAAATTAATTTTGGATTGGTCCCAGATTAATTTGGGCAATCCCAGACCGGTTCAGGTGTTCCCAATTAATTTGGGTTGGTCCCAGATTATTTTTGGGTTGGTCCCAGACGGGTTCAGGTGTTCCCAGACGGGTTCAGGTGTTCCCAATTAATTTTGGATGGTCTCAAATTAATTTGGGGTTGGTCCCAGATGGATTCAGGTGTTCCCAAATTAATTTTGGGTGGTCTCAGATTGCTTTGGGTGGTCCCAGATGGGTTCGGGCAATCCCAGATGGGTTCAGGTGTTCCCAAATTAATTTGGGTTGGTCTCAGATTAAGTTTGGGTGGTCCCAGATTATGTTTGGGTGGTCCCAGCTGAGTTTGGGGTGGGTTCAGGTAATCCCAGATGGGTTCAGGTGGTCTCAGATTAATTTTGGGTGGTCCCAGATTATTTTTGGGTTGGTCCCAGATGGGTTCAGGTGTCCCCAAATGGGTTCAGGTGTTCCCAGACGGGTTCAGGTGTTCCCAATTAATTTTGGGTGGTCTCAGATTAATTTTGGGTGGTCTCAAATTAATTTTGGGTGGTCCCAGCTGAGTTTGGGTTGGTCCCAGATGGATTCAGGTGTTCCTAAATTAATTTTGGGTGGTCTCAGATTGCTTTGGGTGGTCCCAGATGGGTTCGGGCAATCCCAGATGGGTTCAGGTGTTCCCAATTAATTTTGGGTGGTCTCAAATTAATTTTGGGTGGTCTCAAATTAATTTTGGGTGGTCCCAGCTGAATTTGGGTTGGTCCCAGATGGGTTCAGGTGTTCCCAATTAATTTTGGGTGGTCTCAAATTAATTTTGGGTGGTCTCAAATTAATTTTGGGTGGTCCCAGATTATTTTGTGTGACCCCAGCCGTGTTCAAAGCGACCCCAAACAAACTCAGGGCCCCCCCTCCCTGGGACTCCCCCACTCTCCCCCATCCCGAGGGGGGGCGTTGGTTGATCCCATCCCGACCCCGCGTCCCCCCCCGCGCAGGCTGAGCCCCTACGAGTGGTACAACCCGCACCCGTGCCTGCGGGAGCGCCCGGGGCTGGTGCAGAACCAGTACACGCTGGGCAACAGCCTCTGGTTCCCGGTGGGCGGCTTCCTGCAGCAGGGCGCCGAGGTGCTGCCCCGAGCGCTCTCCACGCGCTGCGTCAGCGGAGTCTGGTCAGAAATCACCGGATTTTGGGAGGTTTTGGGGCGTTTTGGGGTGATTTGGGGTGATTTTGGGGTGATTTGGGGTGTTTTGGGTGGGATTTGGGGGGTTTTGGGGAGCAGGGTTCCTGCAGCAGGGCGCCGAGGTGCTGCCCCGAGCGCTCTCCACGCGCTGCGTCAGCGGAGTCTGGTCAGAAACAACAAAATTTGGGGAGGTTTTGGGGTGATTTGGGGTGATTTTGAGGGGTTTTGGGTGATTTGGGTGGGTTTTGGGTGGGATTTGGGGAGGGGGGTTCCTGCAGCAGGGCGCCGAGGTGCTGCCCCGAGCGCTCTCCACGCGCTGCGTCAGCGGAGTCTGGTCAGAAACACCAAAATTTGGGCATTTCCAGGGGTTTTGGGGGGTTTTGGGGTGATTTGGGGTGATTTTGGGGGGTTTCGGGGCGATATTGGGGCGATATGAGGGAATATTGTGGGGGCTATATGGAGGTTTAGGGGGTGTTTGGGGGGTGTTTCAGGGTGTTTGGGGGTGTTTGAGGGGATTTGTGGGGATTTTGGGGAGTTTTGGGGTGGTTTGGGGCAATTTGAGGGGATATTGTGGGGGTTATATAGGGTGTATGTGGAGGTTTGGGGGGTGTTTGGAGGTGTTTGAGGGGATTTGGGGCGATTTTGGGGAGGTTTGGGGCGATTTCGGGCTGATGTGGGGTGATTTGAGGGGATATTGGGGTTGCTCTATGGGGTGTATATGGAGGTTTGGGGGCTGTTTGGGGGTGTTTGAGGGGATTTGAGGGGATTTTGGGGCAATTTCGGGCTGATTTGGGGTGATTTGAGGGGATATTGGGGTTGCTCTATGGGGTGTATGGAGGTTTGGGGGCTGTTTGGGGGATTTGGGGGTGTTCGAGGGGATTTTGGGGAGGATTTTGGGACTGATTTTTTTTTGTTTGTTTGTTTTATGTTTTTGGGCTGATTCGTTTCGGGTTTTCGGAATAATGATTTTTTTTTTTTTTTAAAACTTTTTTGGGGCGATTCGTTTCGGATTTTCGGAATAATTTTTGTTTGTGTTTTTTTTAACTTTTGGGGTGATTTGTTTTGGATTTTCGGAATTTTTTTTTTCTTTTTTCTTTTTTTTTTTTTGCATTTTTGGAGCGATTCGTTTCGGATTTTCGGAATAAAATTTTTTTTTTTTTTGCATTTTTGGGGCGATTCCTTTCGGAATTTCTGAATTTTTTTTTTTTTTTTTTTTTAAATTTTTGGGGCGATTCGTTTCAGATTTTTGCAATAATTTTTTTTTTATTTTTTTTTTTTTTGGGGGGCGTTTTTGGGGTGACATTTTTATGTTTTGTGGCCCCCTTCCCCATAACTTCCGGTGCCCCCCGATCCCTCAGGTGGGCCTTCACCCTCATCATCATCTCGTCGTACACGGCCAACCTGGCGGCGTTCCTGACCGTGCAGCGCATGGAGGTGCCCGTGGAGTCGGCCGACGACCTCGCCGACCAGACCAACATCGAGTACGGCACCATCCACGCCGGCTCCACCATGACCTTCTTCCAGGTCAGCGCCCGCCGCGCCGCGGCACCGCCAGCCAGCGACCGATCGATAGATCGATCAACCCGATCGGTCAGTCAGTCAACCCAATCGATCAATCAATAGATCAATCAACCCAATCGCTCAATCAATCCAATCGATCAGTCAGTCAATCAATACACCCAATCGATCAATCCACCTGATCGATCAACCCGATTGATCAGTCGATCAATCAACCCAATAGATCGATCAACCCGATCGATCAGTCAGTTGATCGACCCAATCGATCAATCAGTAGATCAACCCGATCGATCAATCAACCTGATTGATCAATCAACCCGATCGATCGGTCGGTCAATCAGTCAGTCGATCAATCAACCCAATAGATCAGTCAACCTGATTAATCAGTCAGTCAATCAATAAACCCAATCGATCAATCAATCCAATCGATCAGTCAGTCAATCAATCAACCCAATCGATCGATCAACCCGATCAGTCAGTCGATCAACCCGATCTATCAATCAGTCAATCAATCAACCCAATCGATCGATCAACCCGATCGATCTGAGCAGCCAAGCCAATCAATCCAATCAACCAACCAACCCAACCAATCAATCCAATGAACCAATCAATCAACCCAACCAATCAATCCAACCGAGCAATCCATCAACCCAATTGATCCAATCAACCAATCAATCCAACCAATCAATCCACCCAATTAATCAACCTATCCAATCAATCAACCCAAGCAATCAATCAACCCAACCAATCAATCCAATCGAGCAATCAATCAACCCAATCAACCCAACCAATCAATCCAATCAAGCAATCAATCAACCCAATTGATCCAATCAACCAATCAATCAATGAATCAACCCAACAAATCAACCCAACAAATCAACCCAACAAATCAACCCAACCAATCAATCAACCTATCCAATCAATCAACCCAAGCAATCAATCAACCCAACCAATCAATCCAATGGAGCAATCAATCAACCCAATCAATGAATCAACCCAATCAACCCAACCAGTCAATCCAATCAAGCAATCAATCAACCCAATTAATCGACCTAACCAATCAATCAGCCCAATGAACCAATCCACCCAACCTGGGCCAACCTCGGCCAATCCGTGCAACCCAACCCAACCCAACCCAACCCAACCAACCCAAACCAACTTGGACCAGCCCAACCCTTCAAACCCAACCCAACCCAACCCAACCCCACCCAACCCCAGCCCCGCCGGCGCCCCCCAAAGCCCGTCTTCCCCACGGCCGCCCCCCCCGCCAGAACTCGCGCTACCAGACCTACCAGCGGATGTGGAACTACATGCACTCCAAGCAGCCCAGCGTCTTCGTCAAGAGCACGGAGGAAGGCATCGCGCGCGTCCTCAACTCCAAGTACGCCTTCCTGCTGGAGTCCACCATGAACGAGTACCACCGGCGCCACAACTGCAACCTGACGCAGATCGGCGGGCTGCTGGACACCAAGGGCTACGGCATCGGCATGCCGCTGGGTACCGCGGGGGCGGGGCCGCGGGGGGCGGGGCCTGGGCGGGTCACGCCCATTCCCCTTCCCCGGAATGGAGGTGGGACCATCGCGGGCCGGGTGTTGTGGCAGGGTCGCCGTTCCGCGATGAGATCACGTTGGCCATCCTGCAGCTGCAGGAGAACAATCGGCTGGAGATCCTCAAGAGGAAGTGGTGGGAAGGGGGGCACTGCCCCAAGGAGGAGGATCACCGCGCCAAAGGTGGGCGTGGCCTGGCTTGGCTTGGCTTGGCTTGGATTGGGTTGGGTTGGGTTGGGTTGGGTTGGGTTGGGTTGGGTTGAGTTGAGTTGAGTTGACCAATTCAAATTGGCATAGGTCGGGTTGAGCTGACCAAGCGGAGTTGGGTTGAATTGAGTTGTGTTGACTTGGGTTGGGTTGACCAAATTGAGTTGAGTTGGGCTGGGTTGGGCTGGGTTGGGTTGGATTGAATTGAGTTGTGTTGACTTGGGTTGACTCGGTTGGGTTGGGTTGGATTGTGTTGAGTTGGGTTGACTTGAGTTGACCAAATCAAGTTGGGTTGGGTTGGGTTGACCTCGGTTGGGCTGGGTTGGGTTCAGTTATGTTGAGTTGAGTTGGGTTGGGTTGGATTGTATTGAGTTGTATTGAGTTGGGTTGGGTTGGGTTGGATTGAGTTGGGTTGACCTGGGTTGACCTCGGTTGGGTTGTGTTGAGTTGGGTTGGTTTGGGTTGAGTTGGGTTGAGTTGGGTTGACCTCGGTTGGGTTGTGTTGAGTTGGGTTGGTTTGGGTTGAGTTGGGTTGAGTTGGGTTGAGTTGGGTTGACCTCGGTTGGGTTGCATTGAGTTGGGTTGAGTTGTGTTGAGTTGGGTTGGGTTGGGTTGGTTTGAGTTGATTTGTGTTGAGTTGGATTGGGTTGTGTTGAGTTGGGTTGACCTGGGTTGGGTTGGTTTGAGTTGATTTGGCCTCGGTTGGGTTGGGTTGGTTTGAGTTGAGTTGGGTTGACCTCGGTTGGGTTGGGTTGGTTTGAGTTGATTTGTGTTGAGTTGGATTGGGTTGTGTTGAGTTGGGTTGACCTGGGTTGGGTTGTGTTGACCTCGGTTGGGTTGAGTTGGGTTGGGTTGAGTTGTGTTGAGTTGGGTTGGTTTGAGTTGATTTGGCCTCGGTTGGGTTGGGTTGGGTTGAGTTGACCTCGGTTGGGTTGAGTTGAGTTGGTTTGAGTTGATTTGGCCTCGTTGCCGGCAGGGCTGGGCATGGAGAACATCGGCGGCATCTTCGTGGTGCTGGTCTGCGGCCTGGTCGTGGCCATCCTGGTGGCCGTCATGGAGTTCGTGTGGTCAACGCGGCGCTCGGCCGAGACCGAGGAGGTGGGGGAGGGGCTGGGGGCGGGGCCGGGGGCGGGGCCGGGGGTGGGGCCAGGGGGGATTTGGGGGAATTTAGGGAGAGAGGTTGGGGATTTTGGGGGAATTTGGGGGGATTTTGGCGCGGGATTTTGGGAGAGTTTGGGGGAATCTGGGTTGGGGGAAATTTGGAGGGAATTCGGGGGATTTTTGGGGTGAATTTGGGGTGAATTTAGGGGAAATTTGGGGTGGATTTTGGGGTGGATTTTGGGGCAATTTGGTGGAAATTTGGGGGAATTTGGGGGGGATTTTGGGAGAGTTTGGGGGAATCTGGGTTGGGGGAAATTTGGGGGGAATTCTGGGGTGAATTTTGGGGTGAATTTAGGGGAAATTTGGGGTGGATTTTGGGGAAATTTGGTGGAAATTGGGGGGGACTGAACACCTCCCAAATCGCCAGAATTTCCCCCAAACTCCCCAAACTGGATTTTTCCCCAATTTCCCCGGATTTCTGCCCAGTTTTTTTCCCCAGTTGTTTCCCCCAGTTTCCCCTCAGAATTTTCCCAATTTCCCCGAATTTTCCGCCTAATTTTTTTCTGAATTTCCCCCTAATTTTCCCCCGACTTTCCCCCCAATTTTTCCCCAAATTTTCCCCTGACTTTCCCCCAATTTTTCCCCGATTTTTTCCCCAATTTTCCCCCCTATTTCCCCCGAATTTCCCCCCAATTTTCCCCCAATATTTACCCCAATTTCCCCCTAATTTCCCCCCAAATTTCCCCGATTTTCACCCCATTTTTCCCCCGATTTTTCCCCAATTTCCCCCTAATTTTCCCCTAATTTTCCCTGATTTCCCCCATATTCTTTTTCCTGAATTCCCCCCTATTTTTCCCCCAATTTCCCCCTAATATCCCCCCCCATTTTCCCCTGATTTTTCCCCCAATTTCCCCCAAATTTTCCCCCTATTTTTCCCCCTAATTTTCCCCCGATTTTCCTCCAAGTTTTTCCCCGATTTTCCCCCCACTTTTTTCCCCAATTTCCCCCCTAATTTTCCCCAATTTCGCCCTAATTTCCCCCCAATTTTCCCCTTAATTTTCCCCCGATTTTTCCCCAATTTCCCCCAAATTTTTCCCTGATTTTCCCCCGAATTTCCCCCATATTCTTTTTCCTGAATTCCCCCCTATTTTTCCCCAATATTTCCCCCAATTTCCCCCCAATTTTTCCCCCCATTTTCCCCGATTTTCTCCCCAATTTCCCCCTAATTTTTCCCCAAATTTTCCCCCGAGTTTTCCCCAATATTCTCCCGATTTTCCCCCCATTTTTTCCCCAATTTTTTCCCGAATTTCTCCCCAATTTTCCCCCTAATTTTCCCCCCAATTTTCCCCCGATTTTTCCTCCAATATTTTCCCGAATTTCCCCCTAATTTTCCCCCGATTTTTCCCCCAATTTTCCCCTAATTTTTTCCCGATTTTCCGCCCGATTTCCCCCGAATTTCCCCCCAATTTTTACCCGAATTTCCCCCAAATTTTTTCCCAATTTCCCCCCATTTTTCCCCCAATTTTTCCCCCAATTTTCCCCCAATTTTCCCCCCGATTTTCCCCTGATTTTTCCCCAATTTCCCCCCTAATTCTCCCCCAAATTTTCCCTGATTTCCCCCCAATTTTTTCCCAAATTTCCCCCCAATATTCTCCCGATTTTCCCCCCATTTTTTCCCCAATTTTTTCCCGAATTTCCCCCCAATTTTTCCGCAATCTCCCCCCATTTTTCCCCTAATTTTCCCCCCAATTTTCCCCCTTCTTTCCCCCAAATTTTTTCCCATTTTTCCAATTTTTCCCCCAATTTTCCCCCGATTTTCCCCCCAATTTTTTCCCCCAATTTCCCCAATATTCTCTTTTCCCGAATCCCCCCGAATCCCCCCCAAACCGCGTCCGTGTGTGTATTTCCCCCCAATTTCCCCCCGATTTTCCCCTAACTTTCCCCCAATTTTCCCCGGATTTTTTTCCCCAATTTCCCCCCGATTTTTCCCCCAATATTCTCTTTTCCCGAATCCCCCCGAATCCCCCCCAAATCGCGTGTTTTGTGCCCGTTTTCCCCGCGCAGATCTCGCTGTGCTCGGAGATGCTGCGGGAGCTCCGCCGCGCCGTCTCCTGCAGCCGCCGCCCCCGCGCGCGCCGCCGCCGCCGCCCCCACCCCAAATTCGGACCGGGGGGGGGAGGGGGAGGGGGAGGGGGTCCCGCCCCTCCCCCACACCACGCCCACCCCCACCACGCCCATTCCACGGCCCCGCCCCCTCTGCGCGAGATGCGCTTCAGCAACGGGAAGCTCTACTCGGGGGTGGGCGGGGCGCACCTGGAAGGGGGCGTGGCCCCGCCCGCCGCGGCCCCGCCCCCCCCCTTGCACGCACGTGCGCGTGTGCCCCGAGTGCCGCCGCATCCAAGCGCTGCACCGGGGAGGGGGCGGGGCCGGGGGCGGGGCCGGGGGCGGGGCGGGGGCGGCGCCTCCGCCGCCGACCACGCCCAAAACCCCCCAGCCCCTCCCCCACCCCCCGCCCCAAGCGGTGGAAGGGGGAGGGGAATGACCCCAGCAGCCCCTCCCCCACCGCCACCGGAAGCTCCTCCCACATCTTAAGCCCCGCCCCCCCCTTTTTAAAGCCCCTCCCCCCCCGCCCTGTGCGCCGTGCGCGCGGCGGGAATTGGGGGGAGGGGCCACGCCCCCCCAAGCCCCTCCCCCGTTCGGATTTAGCCCCGCCCCCGTCAGATTTGAAGCCCCTCCCCCCCCGTAAAATTGCACTGTGCCTTCCCGGGAGGGGGAGGGGCGTGGTAAGCCCCTCCCCCTCCTCTGCCCCGCCCCCACCCCCCACGAGGCCCCGCCCCTCCCCTCGCCCCTCCCCCCCTCCCCAGAACGGCGCGGGGGGCGGGGCTGGGATGGGGGAGGGGCTGAGGGGGAGGGGCAGCGGGGGGGGGGCAGGGAGGGGGCGTTGTGTTCTTAATTAATTAATTAATTAATTATTCTAATTAACGGTTTCGGTTGGATTCGGGGGAGGGGGTGGGGCGGGGTTCGGGTTTTGATTTTTTGGGGGATTTTTTGGTTTTTTTGGGTTTTTTTCCGGTTTTTTGGGTTTTTTTCCGGAGATTTCCCCCCCTCTCTCGGTTCGGGGCGGTGACGTCATCGCGCGCGCCCCTCCCCCTCCTCGATTAAAAAAAAAAAAGAAAAAAAAAAAAAGAAAAATTAATGAATAAAAACCCACCCGGAATTTTACCAGGAGCGTTCGCGAGTGTCCCGAAATCGCCCGGAATCGACCCAAAAAAAAATTAAAAAAAAAAAAATTTTAAAAATTTCGCCACCGGGGGAAAAAAAAAAAATTTTAAAAATTTCGCCACCGGGGGGCGCCGGAGGAGCGCGCGGGGGAAAACGCCGCCATGCAAATGAGATGCAAATGAGCGGCGAGTTCAAAGGGACCTTTCAAGGTCACCCCGCCCCCTCCATGCAGGGATGTGGGGGGGGCGTTGCCATGGAAACCAGACGTGACGTCACCGGGGACACCGCGCGCGGCGGGGGAGGGGCCGGAGGGGGGGGGGAGGGAAAAACCCCAGAAAAATAAAAATAAAAATAAAAAAAATAATTAAAAATAAAATGATTTAAAAATAAATATAAAAAAATGAAATAAATATTAAAAAAAGGAAATAATTAAAAAATAAATATTAAAAATAAAATAATTTAAAAAATAAAATAATTTAAAAAATAAATATTAAAAATAAAATAATGAAAAAATAAAATAATTTAAAAATAAACATTAAAAACTAAAATAATGAAAAATTAAAATAATGAAAAAATAAAATAATGAAAAAATAAACATTAAAAAATAAAATAATTTAAAAATAAACATTAAAAACTAAAATAATGAAAAATTAAAATAATTAAAAAATAAAATAATGAAAAAATAAAATAATTTTAAAATAAACATTAAAAAATAAATAATTCAAAAATAAAATAAATAAAAAATAAAATAAATAAAAAATAAACATTAAAAAATAAAATAATTAAAAATAAAATAATAAAAAAATAAAATAATAAATAAAAACGGAACCCCACCCACCCGCCAAAAAAATAAATGAAATAAAGGGAACCCACTCAAAAAATTAAATAAAAATCGGGGAAAAACCTCAACCGAAATAAATAAATGAATAAAACCGAGAGCCTCCAAAATAAATTAATTAAAACTGGGGAGCGCCCCAAAATAAATAAATAAATAAATAAATAAAATAAAAATAAAATAAAATAAAATAAAATAAAATAAAATAAAATAAAATAAAATAAAATAATAAAAACTGCGAGTCCCCCCAAAAAAGAAAGAAATCCGGGGATCCCCCCCAATAAATAAATAAATAAATTAAAAAATAAATAAAAAACGGGAGTGCCCCAAAAATGAATAAAATCGGGGAAACCCCCCAAATCCCGCCTCCATTTTTTCCCTGAATTCTCCCAAATTTCCCGAGATTTTTCCCCATTTTTTTCCCCACATTTCTCCCCAGTTTTGGGGGAGTTTTTGCCAATTTCCCCGGATTTCCCCCCGAATTTCCCCGGGAATTTTTCCCCAATTTCCCCGGATTTCCCCCCAGTTTTTTACCGAATTTCCCCGGGAATTTTTCCCCAAATTTCCCCGGGAATTTTCCCCCAGTTTTTTACCGAATTTCCCCCAATTTTCCCCAGATTTCCTCCCAAGTTTCCCCCAATTCTCCCCTGAATTTTCCCCATTTTTTTTCCCGATTTCCCCGCATTTCCCCCCAGAATTTTCCCTGTTTTCTTCCCGGAATTTCCCGCGATTTTCCCCCCAATTTTAGGGGAATTTTCCTCATTTTTGCGCCCAATTTTTTCCCCAATTTCCTGAGAATTTTCCCATTTCCCCCCACCAATTTTCCCAATTTCTCTCCAGTTTTTTCCCCATTTTCCCAGAATTTTCCCGGTTTTTTTTCCCCGTGAATTTTCTCAATTTCTCCGAATTTCCCCCCAATTTTTCCTTCAGATTTTCCCCCATTTTCCCCCAATTTCCCCCAAGTTTTTCCCCAATTTCCCCCCAAGTTTCTCCAGGGATTTTTTTACCAATTTTCCCGCGAATTTTCCCCAATTTCCCACATTTTCCCCCAATTTTTTTCCCCCAGCTTTTCCCCCAATTTTTCCACTCCCATTTTCCCGGAATTTCCCCATTTTTCCCCAATTTTCCCCAGATTTTCCCCCAATTTTTCCCTCTCATTCTCCCGGAAATTCCCCAATTTTTCCCCAGATTTTTCCCCAATTTTTCCAGTCCCATTTTCCCGAAATTTCCCCCATTTTCCCCCAATTTTTCCCCTCTCATTCTCTCGGAATTTCCCCGTTTTTCCCCAATTTTCCCCCAGTTTTTCCCTCCATTTTCCCATTTTTCCCCCATTTTTTCCCCAGATTTCTCCCCAATTTTTCCCCAGATTTTTCCCCAGTTTTTCTTTCCCGTGATTTTTCTCAATTTCTCCGAATTTCCCCCCAATTTTACCCCCTAGATTTTCCCCCAGTTTTTCTCCTCTCATTCTCCCGGAATTTCCCCATTTTTTCCCCAATTTTCCCCCAGTTATTCCCTCCATTTTCCCCATTTTTCCCCAGATTTCTCCCCAATTTTCCCCAATTTTTCCCCAGATTTTTCCCCAGTTTTTCTTTCCCGTGAATTTTCTCAATTTCTCCGAATTTCCCCCCAATTTTTCCCCAGATTTTCCCCCAATTTTTCCCTCTCATTTTCCCGGAATTTCCCCATTTTTTCCCCAGATTTTTCCCCAATTTCCCCCCAGTTTCTCCAGGGATTTTCCCCCAATTTCCCACATTTTCCCCCAATTTTTCCCCCAGATTTTCCCCAATTTTTCCCTCACATTTTCCCGGAATTTCCCCAATTTTTCCCCAATTTTTCCCCAATTTTCCCCATTTCCCCCCAGATTCTTCCCCATTTATTCCCCCCCATTTTTCCCCATTTTTCCCCCCAATTTCCCCCTCCCCCTCCCCCATTCCCGTTTATTTTTTGGGGGGGGTCCCCGGGGGTGGGGGAGGGGTCGCGGTCCCCGTTTCCAAGGTCGCTCCTCCCGCCCCTCCCCCCCCGCGGTTTCCATGGCGACGCCGTTGCCAGGGAGCGCTCGGGGCGTTGCCATGGAGACGGCGCGAGGATGCGGCGGGGCGGGGGGGGCGGGGCCGATAATTGGGGTTAATTGGGGGGGGGGGGGTTCATTAACGGGGGGGGTTCATTAACGGGGGGGGCGGGGTCGATAATTGGGGTTAATTGGGGGGGTTCATTAACGGGGAGTTCATTAACGGGGGGGGTTCATTAACGGGGGGATCCTTAATTGGGGTTAATTGGGGGGGTTCATTAACGGTAGGGGGGGCGGGGTCCATAATTGGGGTTAATTGGGGGGGGTTCATTAACGGGGGGGGCGGGATCGATAATTGGGGATTAATTAGGGGGGGGTTCATTAACGGGGGGGGGCTGGGATCGTTAATTGGGGTTAATTGGGGGGGGTTCATTAACGGGGGGGGCGGGATCGATAATTGGGGTTAATTGGGGGGGTTCATTAACGGGGGGGGCCGGGATCGTTAATTGGGGATTAATTAGGGGGGGGTTCATTAACGGGGGGGGGGGGCTGGGATCGTTAATTGGTTAATTGGGGGGGGTTCATTAACGGGGGGGGGGGCTGGGATCGTTAATTGGGGATTAATTAGGGGGGGGTTCATTAAGGGGGGGGTTCATTAACGGGGGGGCTGGGATCGTTAATTGGGGTTTAATTAGGGGGGGTTCATTAACGGGGGGGGCGGGATCGATAATTGGGGTTTAATTAGGGGGGGTTCATTAACGGGGGGGGGCTGGGATCGTTAATTGGGGTTTAATTGGGGGGGGGTTCATTAACGGGGGGAGGAGGGGGCGGGGTTAATTGGGGGAAGGAGGGGCTGAAATTTTGGGGGGGAAATTTCAATTTTTGGGGGTGAATTTGATTTTTTGGGGGTGAATTTGATTTTTTGGGGATTTTATTTTGGGGGTGTTTCGATATTTTGGGGGGGTTGAGTTTTTTTTTGGGGGGTTCCCATTTTGGGGGGGAATTTGATTTTTTTGGGGGGTTTTATTTTGGGGGAGGGAAACGATTTTGGGGGCAAATTTGATTTTTTTGGGGGGGGTTGAGTTTTTGGGGGTGTTTAATTTTGGGGGGGGCTTTAATTTGGGGGGATCTGAATTTTTGGGGGGGGGTTCTCATTTTTGGGGATTTCTCAATTTTTGGGGGGTTTCTCATTTTTTTGGGGGGGTTTCCCGATTTTTGGGGGTGTTTCTCATTTTTTTGGGGTGTTTCTCAATTTTTTGAGGGGGTTTCCCGATTTTTTGGGGATTTCTCATTTTTTTGGGGGCGGTCTCTCATTTTTTAGGGGAGTTTCTCATTTTTGGGGATTTCTCATTTTTTGGGGGTGTGTTTCTCATTATTTTTGGGAGTTTCTCATTTTTTGGGGGGTTTCTCATTTTTTTGGGGGGGTTTCCTGATTTTTGGGGATTTCTCATTTTTTTGGGGGTCTCTCATTATTTTTAGGGGTTTCTCAATTTTTGGGGGGGTTTCTCATTTTTTGGGGGTTTCCATTTTTTTGGGGTTTCTCGATTTTTTTGGGGGGTTCTCAATTTTTGGGGGGGTTCCTCAATTTTTGGGGTGTTTCTCATTATTTTGGGGATTTCTCATTTTTTGGGGGGGTTTCCCGATTTTTGGGAATTTCTCATTTTTTGGTTATTTCTCCTTTTTTTGGGGGGGGGTTTCCCGATTTTTGGGGGGTGTTTCTCATTTTTTGGTTATTTCTCCTTTTTTTGGGTGTTTCCCGATTTTTGGTTATTTCTCCCTTTTTTGGGGGGCGTTTCCCCATTTTTGGTTATTTCTCCCTTTTTTGGGGGGGTGTTTCCCGATTTTTGGGGTGTTTCCCCATTTTTGGTTATTTCTCCATTTTTTGGGGGTGTTTCCCCATTTTTGGTTATTTCTCCATTTTTTGGGGGTGTTTCCCCATTTTTGGTTATTTCTCCTTTTTTTGGGGGTGTTTCCCGATTTTTGGTTATTTCTCCATTTTTTAGGGGCGTTTCTCATTTTTTGGTTATTTCTCCTTTTTTTGGGGGGGTTTCCCGATTTTTGGGGGCGTTTCCCCATTTTTGGTTATTTCTCCCTTTTTTGGGGGGGTTTCCCGATTTTTGGGGGTGTTTCTCATTTTTTGGTTATTTCTCCTTTTTTTGGGGGGGTCACTGCGTCTTTCCGCCCGCATTGCAGTGCGGGGGGGGGGGGTGAGGCCGCATTAATTAATTCCCCCGCGCTAATTACCGCGATTAATTAACCCCGCTCCCAGGATGGCGTTTAATGAAGGGGGGGGAGGGGGGGGGGGTCCCGATGATTTTTTGGGGGGGGTCGCATT
Organism: Agelaius tricolor; assembly: GCF_023055355.1. Taxonomy (NCBI): domain Eukaryota; kingdom Metazoa; phylum Chordata; class Aves; order Passeriformes; family Icteridae; genus Agelaius; species Agelaius tricolor. The sequence goes on along the minus strand of NW_027269362.1, from coordinate 181,511 downwards.
GGGGTGGGGGAGGGGCAGCTCCGCACTGCGCCACCGGGGGGGGGGGGAGGGGTTAAAAATCCCCGGCTTTAATTAACGGAACGATCGAAATTTAATTACGGGGGAGGGGGTTAAGGTTTAATTAAAGGGGGGGTTTTAATTAGGGGGGGGGTCGGCAGAATTTTACCAACCCCCTCCCCATCGATTTTTTAAAAAATTTATTTTATTTTAAAATATTTTTTAAATTATTTTTAATTTTATTTTTTTATTATTATTTTCCACCTCCAATCGGATTTAATTAAGGGGGTCCCGCTTTAATTAGGGGGGGGGGGTCGCCAGAATTTTTCCAACCCCCCCCCCATCAATTTTTAAATATTTTATTTTATTTATTTATTTTTTTTTTAGGTTTTTTTTTTATTTCCCCACCCCCCCCCCCCCCCCAAATCAGATTTAATTAAGGGGGTCCGGTTTTAATTACGGGGGGGGGGTCTCCAGAATTTTCCCAACCCCCCCCATCCATTTTTAAAAATTTTTATTTTATTTTATTTTTTTTTTTTTTAGGTTTTTTTTTTTATTTCCCCACCCCCCCAATCGGATTTAATTAAGGGGGTCCCGCTTTAATTAGGGGGGGGGGGGATCTCCAGAATTTTCCCAACCCCTCCATCCATTTTTTAAATTATTTTATTTTATTTTATTTTTTAAGGTTTTTTTTATTTCCCCCCCCCCCCAAATCGGATCCGCAGTAAAAGGGGCGTGGCCCGCCGCGCGGGGGGGGCGTGGCCGGCGCTCCCTGATTGGTCGGGACCCCCCCCCGGCCCAGCTCAGCCCCGGAGCTCCCGCGCCCCCCGCCCCAGAAGCGCCGCAGCCGCCGACGGGGACGGGACCCCCCCCGCCCCTCCCCCCACCGCGCCGGGACCCCCCCCCCAGGGACCCCCCAGGGACCCCAGACCCAAATCCCGGCCCCGCCCCCCCCCCGCGGGGAGCAGCGACCGCCGCAGCCATGGGGGTAAGGAGGGGGAGGGGAATTTGGGGAGGGGGCGAGGGCACCCGGGGGGGGGGGGGGGGCGGAAATGTGAGGGGAAAATGGGGGGGGGGGTCCTGAAAATGGGGAGGGGGCTCGGAAATGTGAGGGGGGGGGGGCGGAAAATTGAGGAGGGGTCCGGATAAATGAGGGGGGGGGCTGAGAGGTGGGGGAGGGTCCTGATAAATGAGGGGGGGTCCGAAAATTGAGGGGGGGTCCGGATAAATGCGAGGGGGGGGCTCTGATAAAGTGGGGAAGGGTCCGGACAGATTAATGGGGGGGGGGGTCTGGAAATTGAGGAGGGGCTGGAAATTGAGGAGGGGGCTCAGGCAGGTGCAGGGGGGTCCGGACAGGTGAGGAAGGATCTGGAAATTGAGGGGGTGTCCGGAAATTGAGGAAGGGTCCAGACAGGTTTGGAGAGGTCCCGGCAGGTGAGGAGGGGTCCGGAAATTGGGGAGGGGTCCCGGAAATTGAGGGGGGGTCCCGGCAGGTGCAGGGGGGGCTCGGGCAGGTGAGGGGGGTCTGGAAATTGAGGAGGGGGCACAGACAGGTGAGGGGGGGTCTGGAAATTAAGGGGGGGTCCGGACAGGTGAGGGGGCCTCAGACAGGTGAGGGGGGGTCCGGAGATTGAGGAAGGGTCCGGAAATTGAGGAGGGGTCCCGGAAATTGGGGAGGGGTCCCGGCAGGTTTGGGGGGGGCTCAGGCAGGTGCAGGGGGGTCCGGGCAGGTGAGGAAGGGGCTGGAAATTGGGGAGGGGTCCGGAAATTGGGGAGGGGGCTCGGACAGGTTCAGGGGGCTCAGGCAGGTGCAGGGGGGTCCGGGCAGGTGAGGAAGGGTCCCGGAAATTGGGGAGGGGTCCCGGCAGGTGCAGGGTGAGCGTGCGAGGGGCAGGAAAGGAGCGGGGGGGGCGTGCGAGGATTGGGGTGAGCGTGGAAGGTTCTGGATGGGTGTGCGAGGGTCTGGGTGTGTGTGCAAGGGCTTGGATGAGTGTGGAAGGTTCTGGATGGGTGTTTGAGGTTCTGGATGGGTGTGCAAGGATTTGGGTGCGTGTGTGAGGTTTGGGGTGAGTGTGCAAGGGTCTGGATGGGCGTGCAAGGGTTTGAATGAGTGTTTGAGGTTCTGGGTGAGTGTGCAAGGGTTTGGGTGCGTGTGCAAGGGACTGCAGAGGACGCTGCAGCAGCAGCAGAGGGGGCAGGGCTGCAGCGAGCATGCAAAGATCAGGATGGGCGTGCAAAGGGCTGGGATGGGCGTGCAAGGGACGGGGACGGGAGTTTGAGGCTTTGGATGGGTGTGCAGGGATCAGGATGGGTGTGCAAGGGTCGGGAATGAGTGTGCAGGGATCAGGGTGAGTGTGCAAGGGGCTGTGATGGGAGTTTGAGGTTTTGGATGGGTGTGCAAGGATTTGCATGGGTATTTGAGGCTCAGGATGGGCGTGCAAGGGGCTTTAATGGGTGTTTGAGGTTTTGGATGGGTGTGCAAGGATTTGCAGGGGCGTTTGAGGCTCAGGGTGGGTGTGCAAGGGACAGGGATGGGTGTTTGAGGTTTTGGATGGGTGTGCAAGGATTTGCAGGGGCGTTTGAGGCTCAGGGTGGGTGTGCAAGGGACAGGGATGGGTGTTTGAGGTTTTGGATGAGTGTGCAAGGATTTGCAGGGGCGTTTGAGGCTCAGGGTGAGTGTGCCAGGCTCAGGGTGAGTGTGCAAGGGACAGGGATGGGAGTTTGAGGTTTTGGATGGGTGTGCAAGGATTTGCAGGGGAGTTTGAGGCTCAGGGTGGGTGTGCAAGGCGCTGGGATGAGTGTGCCAGGCTCAGGGTGAGTGTGCAAGGCTCAGGGTGAGTGTGCCAGGCTCAGAGCGTTGCAGGCACCGCTGCGGTGCCGCAGGGGCGTGCAAGGGAAGGCGCTGGAAAGCGCTGGAAGGGACGGGAGGGGACACAGAGGGGACACGGAGGGGACAGGGAAGGGACATTGAGGGGACATTGAGGGGATATTGAGGGGACACAGAGGGGACACTGAGGGGACATTGAGGGGACATTGAGGGGACACTGAGGGGACAGGGAGGGGACATTGAGGGGACATTGGGGGGACAGGGACGGGTGTGGAAGGTGCTGGAAGGGGCGTGCAAGGACCCAGGGACACCGAGGGGTGTGCAAGGGACAGGGAGGGGACACCAAGGGGACATTGAGGGGACAGGGAGGGGACAGGGATTTGGGGACAGGGATTTGGGGACAGGGACCTGCAGGGATCTGGGGACATTTTCCCTGTTTTTTATGGGGTTTGGGACATTGGGATTTGGGGACACAGAGGGGACAGGGATTTGGGGACAGGGATTTGGGGACAGGGATCTGCAGGGGTTTGGGGACATTTCCCCTGTTTTTTATGGGGTTTGGGACATTGGGATTTGGGGACAGGGACACGGGGACATCAGGATTTGGGGACAGGGATTTGGGGACAGGGACCTGAAGGGGTTTGGGGACATTTTCTCTGTTTTCTATGGGGTTTGGGGACATCAGGGTCTGGGGACATCAGGATTTGGGGACAGGGGTCCCTGGGAGTTGGGGACATTTCCCCTGGTTTTTATGGGATTTGGGGACATTTTCTCTGTTTTTTATGGGATTTGGGGACATTTTCTCTGTTTTTTGTGGGGTTTGGAGCCCGGCGGCGCCGCTGGAGCGGGGCCAGGGTGGCGGGGACACGCGGGGGACACGCGTGACACAGGCAGGGACAGGCGGGGGACACGCGTGACAGGCCCAGGGACATGCGTGACACAGGCAGGGACACACAGGGGACACGCATGACAGGCCCAGGGACACGCGTGACAGGCCCAGGGACACGCGTGACACAGGCAGGGACACGCAGGGGACACGCGTGACACAGGCAGGGACATGCGGGGGACACGCGTGACACAGGCAGGGACATGCGTGACAGGCCTGGGGACATGCGGGGGACACTGAGGGACACTCGTGACACAGGCAGGGACATGCGTGACAAGCTTGGGGACATGCAGGGGACACTCGTGACAGGCCTGGGGACACTCGTGACAGGCTCAGGGACACGCAAGGGACACGCGTGACAGGCCTTGGGACACACGGGGGACACGCGTGACAGGCTCTGATGTCCCCGCGTGATGTCCCCAAATCCCTGGGGCCTGTCCCTGTCCCCAAACCCCAAAGGTGTCCCCATGTCCTTGTCCCCGTGTCCCTGTCCCCGTGTCCCCGTGTCCCTGTCCCCGTGTCCCCGTGTCCCCGTGTCCCTGTCCCTGCGGCATTGCCAGGCCCTGAGCTCCCTGTCCCCATTCCAGTGTCCCTGTCCTTGTCCCTGTCCCAATGTCCCCAAACCCTGATGGTGTCCCCATGTCCCTGTCCCCGTGTCCCTGTCCCTGCACCAGTGGCACTGCCAGGCTCTGAGCTCCCTGTCCCCATCCCGATGTCCCCAAACCGTGTCCTTGTCCCTGTCCCTGTCCCTGCGCCAGTGGCCTGGCCAGGCCCTGAGTCCCTGTCCCCACCCCAGTGTCCCTGTGTCCATCCCTGTCCCCTGTCCCTGTCCCTGTGTCCCTGTGTCCATCCCTGTCCCTGTGTCCATCCCTGTCCCTGTGTCCCTGTGTCCCTGTCCCCGTGTCCATCCCGATGTCCCCAAACCCCGATGGTGTCCCTGTGTCCTTGTCCCTGTTCCAGCGGCCGGGCCGGGCCCTGAGCTCCCTGTCCCCATCCCTGTCCCTGTGTCCATCCCTGTCCCCATTCCAGTGTCCCCGTGTCCATCCTGATGTCCCCAAACCCCGTTCCTGTCCCCGTGTCCCTGTCCCTGCGCCAGTGGCCGGGCCAGGCCTTGAGTCCCTGTCCCTGTGTCCATCCTGATGTCCCCAAACCCCAATGGTGTCCCCATGTCCCTGTCCCCGTGTCCTTGTCCCTGCGCCTGCGGCCGGGCCAGGCCCTGTCCCCATTCCAGTGTCCCTGTGTCCATCCCTGTCCCCTGTCCCCGTGTCAATCCCAATGTCCCCAAACCCCTTTGGGGTGTCCCTGTGTCCCCGTGTCCCTGTCCCTGCACCAGCGGCCTGGCCGGGCCCAGTGTCCCTGTCCCCATTCCAGTGTCCCTGTGTCCATCCCTGTCCCCTGTCCCTGTGTCCATCCTGATGTCCCCAAACCCCTTTGGGGTGTCCCCATGTCCCTGTCCCTGTCCCCGTGTCCTTGTCCCTGCGCCAGAGGCCTGGCCCTGTCCCCATTCCAGTGTCCCCGTGTCCATCCCTGTCCCTGTCCCTGTCCCCAAACCCCAATGGTGTCCCTGTCCCCGTGTCCTTGTCCCTGTCCCTGTCCCCGTGTCCCTGTCCCTGTCCCCTGTCCCCGTGTCCCTGTCCCTGTCCCTGTCCCCGTGTCCCTGTCCCTGTCCCCGTGTCCCTGTCCCTGCGCCAGCGGCCGGGCCGGGCCCTGAGCCCCCTGTCCCCATTCCAGTGTCCCCGTGTCCATCCCGATGTCCCTCTGTCCCCATGTCCCTGTCCCCATTCCAGTGTCCCTGTGTCCATCCCTGTCCCTGTCCCCTGTCCCTGTGTCCATCCCGATGTCCCCAAACCCCTTTGGGGTGTCCCCGTGTCCCTGTGTCCCTGTCCCTGTCCCTGTGTCCCTGTCCCTGCACCAGCGGCCTGGCCGGGCCCAGTGTCCCTGTCCCCATCCTGGTGCAAATCCCGATGTCCCCAAACCGTGTCCCTGTCCTTGTCCCTGTCCCTGCGCCAGCGGCCTGGCCAGGCCTTGAGTCCCTGTCCCTGTCCCTGTGTCCATCCCTGTGTCCATCCCTGTCCCTGTGTCCCTGTCCTTGTCCCCGTGTCCATCCCGACGTCCCCAAACCCCGATGGTGTCCCCGTGTCCCTGTCCCTGTCCCTGTCCCCATCCCTTTGTCTGTCCTTGTCCCTGTCCCCGTCCCTGTGTCCATCCCTGTCCCTCTGTCCCCATGTCCCTGTCCCCAACCCAGTGTCCCTGTGTCCATCCCTGTCCCCATTCCAGTGTCCCTGTGTCCATCCCTGTCCCTCTGTCCCCATCCTGCAGTCCCTGTCCCTCTGTCCCCATGTCCCTGTCCCCATTCCAGTGTCCCCGTGTCCATCCCGATGTCCCCAAACCCCGTCCTTGTCCCCGTGTCCCTGTCCCTGCGCCAGCGGCCGGGCCGGGCCCCGAGTCCCTGTCCCTGTCCCCAGACCCCGATGATGTCCCCAGACCCCGATGGTGTCCCCAAACCCCGATGATGTCCCCACATCCCCTTTGTCCCTTTGTCCCCCTGTCCCCAGCCCCGGAAAATGGGAAAATCCCATTAAAAAACCAGAGAAATCCCATAAAAAAACCGGAGAAATGCCGTAAAAAATGGAAATCCCATAAAAAATGGGAATCTCATAAAAAAACCCAGAGAAATACCATAAAAAAAAAAAAAAACAGAGAAATTCCATAAAAAAAGGAGAATCCCATAAAAAATGGAAATCCCATAAAAACCAGAGAAATCCCATAAAAACCAGAGAAATCCCATAAAAAATGGGAATTTTCCCCCCAAAAATGGGAATTTTTACCCCCAAAAAATGGGAATTTCCTCCCCCCAAAAATGGGATTTTTACCCCCAAAAATGGGAATTTTCCTCCCCCAAAAATGGGAATTTCTCCAGCCCAAAGAAGGAAAAATGCCCCCTAAAAAATGGGAATTTCCTCCCCCCTAAAAAATGGGAATTTCCTCCCCAAAAAATGGGGATTTTCCCCCCCAAAAATGGGAATTTTCCCCCTAAAAAATGGGGAATTTCCTCCCCCCAAAAAAGGGGATTTTTACCCCCAGAAATGGGGATTTCCTCCCCACCCAAAAATGGGAATTTCTCCCCAAAAATGGGAATTTCCCCCCCCCCAAAAATGGGGATTTTCCCCCCCAAAAATGGGAATTTCCCCCCACCCAAAAAGGGGAATTTCCCCCCTAAAAAATGGGAATGTCCTCCCCCAAAAATGGGAATTTCTCCAGTCCAAAAATGGGAATTTTCCCCCCGTAATTGGGAATTCCCCCCCAAAAATTTGGGGTGCCCCAAAAATGGGGGGGAAAAAAACCCCAAAAAGACAAAAATTAAAATAAAAAAAAACCCAACAGAAAACCTCAAAAAATTAAAAATAAAAAACCCCAAAAATTCCGAATTTTGGGGAATCCCCTCCCCCATTTTTTGGGGGGGGTCTCCCCCCCCTCCCCATGGCCCCTCCCCCCCCCCCCCTCCCCCCCCCCCTTTTCCCACGCGGCCCCTCCCCCACCCCGCCCCTCCCCCCCCCCCCCCGGGATTAACGGGGAGCAGATGGGGTGGGGGAGGGGCGGGGGGGAGGGGCTGGGGGGGGGGATTCCGCCCCTCCCCCACCCGGGGCTGCCCGGGGCGGGGTTAACGGGGGGGGGGGGGAGGGGATTTTGGGGGAGATTTGGGGGGAATTGGGCAAATCTGGGGGGAATTGGGCAAATTCGGGGATTTTGGGGGAGATTCGGGGGAATTGGGCAAATCTGGGGGGAATTGGGCAAATTTGGGGATTTTGGGGCTCTTTGGGTTTTTCTGTCTCTGTTTTTGGGGTTTTTTGGGGGTTTTGGGGTTTTTTTGGGGTTTTTTTTTTGGTTTTTTGGGGTTTTTGGGGGTTTTTTGGGCTTTTTTGGGGTTTTTTTGGGGTTTTTTTTTGGGGGTTTTTTTGGGGTTTTTTTGGAGTTTTTTTTGAGGGGTTTTTTTGGTTTTTTTGGGGGGTTTTTTGGGGTTTTTTTGGGGTTTTTTTTGGGGTTTTTTTTTTGGGTTTTTTGGGGTTTTTTTGATCTCATTTTTGGCGGCGTTTCTCTGCTGGTTTTGGGGCCACATTTTGGGGTGTTTCAGTGGAATTTTGGGGTAATTTTGGGGTATTTCAGTGTAATTTTTTTGGGGTGTTTCAGTGTAATTTTGGGGTAATTTTGGGGTATTTCAATGTGATTTTTTGGGGGTATTTCTGTGTAATTATTTTGGGCTATTTCAGTATAATTTTGAGGTATTTCAGTGTAAGTTTTTGGGGCTATTTAAATGTAATTTTTGGGGTATTTCTGTGTAATTTTGGGGGTATTTAAATGTAATTTTTGGGGGTATTTAAATGTAATTATTTTGGGCTATTTCAGTATAATTTTGGGGTATTTCAATGTAATTTTGGGGGTGTTTCAGTGTGATTTTTTTGGGGTATTTCAGTGTAATTTTTGGGGTATTTCTCTGCCATTTTTGGGGTATTTCTCTGCAGTTTTTGGGTTCTATTTCTCTGCCATTTCTGGGGGTCTATTTGGGGCTATTTTGGGCAATTTCGGGCCGTTTCTCTCCTGTTTTTGGGGTGTTTTGGGTGATATTTCTCTACTGTTCTGGGGGGGATATTTTGGGCAATTTCCCATTTTTGGGCCGTTTCTCTCCCATTTCTGGGGGCCTATTTGGGGCTATTTCGGGCAATTTTTGGGCCGTTTCTCTCCCATTTTTGGGGATTTTTGGGGGGCAATTTCGGGCAGTTTTGGTCCATTTCTCTCCCATTTCTGGGGTGTTTTTGGGGGTCTATTTCAGGCAATTTTCGGGCTGTTTCTCTCCTGTTTTTGGGGTGGTTTTGGGGGTTTTTGGGGGTCTATTTCAGGCAATTTTCGGGCCATTTCCCTCCTGTTTTGGGGGTGTTTTTGGAGTCTATTTTGGGGCAATTTCGGGCAATTTTCGGGCCATTTCCCTCCTGTTTTTTGGGGTGGTTTGGGGGGTCTATTTTGGGGCAATTTTGGGCAATTTTCAGGCCGTTTCCCTCCTGTTTTTGGGGGTGTTTTTGGGGGTCTATTTTGGGGCTATTTCAGGCAATTTTCGGGCCATTTCCCTCCCGTTTCCCTCCTGTTTTTGGGGGTGTTTTTGGAGTCTATTTTGGGGCAATTTCAGGCAATTTTCAGGCCGTTTCCCTCCTGGTTTTGGGGTGTTTTTGGGGGTTTTTGGGGGGGATATTTCGGGCAATTTCGGGCCATTTCCCTCCTGTTTTGGGGTGTTTTTGGGGGTTTTTGGGGGGGATATTTCGGGCAATTTTTGGGCCGTTTCCCTCCTGTTTTTGGGGTGTTTTTGGAGTCTATTTTGGGGCTATTTCGGGCAATTTCGGGCAGTTTCTCTCCTGTTTTTGGGGTGTTTTGGGTTCTATTTCTCTGTGGTTTTTGGGGGTCTATTTGGGGCAATTTCAGGCAATTTTGGGCCATTTCTCTCCCATTTCTGGGGGCCTATCTGGGGCAATTTCAGGCAATTTTGGGCCATTTCACTCCCATTTTTGGGGATTTTTGGGGGGTCTATTTCGGGCAGTTTTGGTCCATTTCTCTCCCATTTCTGGGGTGTTTTTGGGGGTCTATTTGGGGCTATTTTGGGCAATTTTGGGCCGTTTCTCTCCTGGTTTTGGGGTGGTTTTGGGGGTTTTTGGGGGGGATATTTCGGGCAATTTTCAGGCTGTTTCCCTGCCGTTTTGGGGGTGTTTTGAGTTCTATTTCTCTGTGGTTTTTGGGGGGCTATTTTGGGCCATTTCTCTCCCATTTCTGGGGGTCTATTTTGGGCAATTTCGGGCCATTTCCCTGCCGTTTTGGGGGTCTATTTCAGGCAATTTTCGGGCTGTTTCTCTCCTGTTTGGGGGGTTTTTGGGGGGGATATTTCGGGCAATTTTCGGGCCATTTCCCTCCTGTTTTGGGGTGGTTTTGGGGGTTTTTGGGGGGGATATTTCGGGCAATTTTTGGACCGTTTCCCTCCTGTTTTTGGGGGTTTTTGGGGGTCTATTTTGGGGCTATTTCGGGCAATTTTGGGCAATTTCGGGCCGTTTCTCTCCTGGTTTTGGGGTGTTTTGGGTTCTATTTCTCTGCCGTTTCTGGGGGGCTATTTTGGGCTATTTCGGGCCATTTCTCTCCCATTTTTGGGGTATTTTGGGTTCTATTTCTCTGTGGTTTTCGGGGGTCTATTTGGGGCAATTTCAGGCAATTTTG
>NW_027269362.1:92281-171452 GCF_023055355.1 Agelaius tricolor | reverse complement strand
GACAGGTGAGGAAGGGTCTGGAAATTGAGGGGGGGGGTCCGGAAATTGAGGAAGGGTCCAGACAGGTTTGGAGAGGTCCCGGCAGGTGCAGGAGGGGCTGGAAATTGAGGAGGGGTCCCGGAAATTGAGGGGGGGGTCCCGGCAGGTGCAGGGGGGGCTCGGGCAGGTTCGGAAGGGTCCAGAAATTGAGGAGGGGGCACAGACAGGTGAGGAGGGGTCCGGAAATTGAGGAAGGGTCCGGAAATTGGGGAGGGGTCTCAGGCAGGTTTGGGGGGGTCCCGGCAGGTGAGGAGGGGTCCGGAAATTGGGGAGGGGTCCCGGAAATTGGGGAGGGGTCCTGGCAGGTGCAGGGTGAGCGTGCGAGGGGCAGGAAAGGAGCGGGGGGGGCGTGCGAGGATTGGGGTGAGCGTGGAAGGTTCTGGATGGGTGTGCAAGGGCTTGGATGGGTGTGGAAGGGTCTGGATCTGTGTGCAAGGATTTGGGTGCGTGTCTGAGGGACTGGATGGGTGTGCAAGGGTTTGAATGAGTGTGGAAGGTTCTGGATGCGTGTGCAAGGGCTTGGATGGGTGTGCAAGGATTTGGATGCCTGTTTGAGGTTCAGGGTGAGTGTGCAAGGGTTTGAATGAGTGTTTGAGGTTCTGGATGCGTGTGCAAGGGCTTGGATGGGTGTGGAAGGTTCTGGATGAGTGTGCAAGGGACAGGGTGAGTGTGCAAGGATTTGGACGCCTGTTTGAGGTTTTGGGTGCGTGTGTGAGGTTTTGGGTGCGTGTGCAAGGGTTTGGGTGCGTGTGCAAGGGACTGCAGAGGACGCTGCAGCAGCAGCAGAGGGGGCAGGGCTGCAGCGAGCGTGCAAAGATCAGGATGGGCGTGCAAAGGGCTGGGATGGGCGTGCAAGGGACGGGGACGGGAGTTTGAGGCTTTGGATGGGTGTGCAGGGACCAGGATGGGCGTGCAAGGGTCGGGAATGAGTGTGCAAGGATTTGGGTGCGTGTTTGAGGCTCAGGATGGGCGTGCAAGGGACCAGGATGAGTGTGCAGGGATCAGGGTGAGTGTGCAAGGGGCTGTGATGGGTGTTTGAGGTTTTGGATGGGTGTGCAAGGATTTGGGTGCGTGTTTGAGGCTCAGGGTAAGTGTGCAAAGGTCGGGGATGGGAGTTTGAGGTTTTGGATGAGTGTGCAGGGATCAGGATGGGTATTTGAGGTTTTGGATGGGTGTGCAAGGATTTGCAGGGGCGTTTGAGGCTCAGGGTGGGTGTGCAAGGATTTGCAGGGGCGTTTGAGGCTCAGGGTGGGTGTGCAAGGGGCTGGGATGAGTGTGCCAGGCTCAGGGTGAGTGTGCAAGGCTCAGGGTGAGTGTGCAAGGGACAGGGATGGGTGTTTGAGGTTTTGGATGAGTGTGCAAGGTTTTGCATGGATATTTGAGGCTCAGGGTGAGTGTGCAAGGATTTGCAGGGGCATTTGAGGCTCAGGATGGGTGTGCAAGGGACTGGGATGAGTGTGCAAGGCTCAGGGTGAGTGTGCCAGGCTCAGGGTGAGTGTGCAAGGCTCAGGGTGAGTGTGCAAGGCTCTGAGCGTTGCAGGCGCCGCTGCGGTGCCGCAGGGGCGTGCAAGGGAAGGCGCTGGAAAGCGCTGGAAGGGACGGGAGGGGACACGGAGGGGACACGGAGGGGACATTGGGGGGACAGGGAGGGGACAGGGAGGGGACATTGGGGGGACAGGGACAGGTGTGGAAGGTGCTGGAAGGGGCGTGCAAGGACCCCAGGGACACCGAGGGGTGTGCAAGGGACAGGGAGGGGACACCAAGGGGACATTGAGGGGGACAGGGAGGGGACAGGGATTTGGGGACAGGGATTTGGGGACAGGGATCTGCAGGGGTTTGGGGACATTTTCCCTGTTTTTTATGGGGTTTGGGACATCGGGATTTGGGGACACAGAGGGGGACAGGGATTTGGGGACAGGGATTTGGGGACAGGGATCTGCAGGGATCTGGGGACATTTTCCCTGTTTTTTATGGGGTTTGGGACATTGGGATTTGGGGACAGGGACACGGGGACATCAGGATTTGGGGACAGGGATTTGGGGACAGGGACCTGAAGGGGTTTGGGGACATTTTCTCTGTTTTCTATGGGGTTTGGGGACATCAGGGTCTGGGGACATCAGGATTTGGGGACAGGGGTCCCTGGGAGTTGGGGACATCAGGGCTTGGGGACATTTTCTCTGTTTTTTATGGGATTTGGGGACATTTTCTCTGTTTTTTGTGGGGTTTGGAGCCCGGCGGCGCCGCTGGAGCGGGGCCAGGGTGGCGGGGACACGCGGGGGACACGCGTGACACAGGCAGGGACAGGCGGGGGACACGCGTGACAGGCCCAGGGACACGCGTGACAGGCCCAGGGACATGCGTGACACAGGCAGGGACACGCAGGGGACACGCGTGACACAGGCAGGGACATGCGTGACAGGCCTGGGGACATGCGGGGGACACTGAGGGACACTCGTGACACAGGCAGGGACATGCGTGACAAGCTTGGGGACATGCAGGGGACACTCGTGACAGGCCTGGGGACACTCGTGACAGGCTCAGGGACACGCAAGGGACACGCGTGACAGGCCTTGGGACACACGGGGGGACACGCGTGACAGGCTCTGATGTCCCCGCGTGATGTCCCCAAATCCCTGGGCCTGTCCCTGTCCCCCAAACCCCTTTGGGGTGTCCCCATGTCCTTGTCCCTGTGTCCCTGTCCCCGTGTCCCTGTCCCCGTGTCCCCGTGTCCCCGTGTCCCCGTGTCCCCGTGTCCCTGTCCCTGCGGCATTGCCAGCCCTGAGCTCCCTGTCCCCATCCCGATGTCCCCAAACCGTGTCCTTGTCCCTGTCCCTGTCCCTGCGCCTGCGGCCTGGCCAGGCCTTGAGTCCCTGTCCTTGTCCCTGTGTCCATCCCTGTCCCCTGTCCCTGTCCCTGTGTCCATCCCGATGTCCCCAAACCCCAAAGGTGTCCCTGTCCCTGTCCCTGCGCCAGTGGCCTGGCCAGGCCCTGAGTCCCTGTCCTTGTCCCTGTGTCCATCCCTGTGTCCATCCCTGTCCCTGTCCCTGTCCCTGTGTCCCTGTGTCCATCCCTGTCCCTGTGTCCATCCCTGTCCCTGTGTCCCTGTGTCCCTGTCCCCGTGTCCATCCCGATGTCCCCAAACCCCGATGGTGTCCCTGTGTCCTTGTCCCTGTGCCAGCGGCCGGGCCGGGCCCTGAGCTCCCTGTCCCCATCCCTGTCCCTGTGTCCATCCCGATGTCCCCATTCCAGTGTCCCCCGTGTCCATCCCGATGTCCCCAAACCCCGTTCCTGTCCCCGTGTCCCTGTCCCTGCGCCAGTGGCCGGGCCAGGCCTTGAGTCCCTGTCCCTGTGTCCATCCCGATGTCCCCAAACCCCAATGGTGTCCCCATGTCCCTGTCCCCGTGTCCTTGTCCCTGCGCCAGAGGCCTGGCCCTGTCCCCATTCCAGTGTCCCCGTGTCCATCCCTGTCCCTGTCCCTGTCCCCAAACCCCAATGGTGTCCCTGTCCCCGTGTCCTTGTCCCTGTCCCTGTCCCCGTGTCCCTGTCCCTGCGCCAGCGGCCGGGCCGGGCCCTGAGCCCCCTGTCCCCATCCCAGTGTCCCCGTGTCCATCCCGATGTCCCTCTGTCCCCATGTCCCTGTCCCCATCCCAGTGTCCCTGTGTCCATCCCTGTCCCTGTCCCCCTGTCCCCGTGTCAATCCCGATGTCCCCAAACCCCTTTGGGGTGTCCCCGTGTCCCTGTGTCCCTGTCCCTGTCCCCGTGTCCCTGTCCCTGCACCAGCGGCCTGGCCGGGCCCAGTGTCCCTGTCCCCATCCTGGTGCAAATCCCGATGTCCCCAAACCGTGTCCCTGTCCCTGTCCCTGCACCAGTGGCCTGGCCAGGCCTTGAGTCCCTGTCCTTGTCCCTGTGTCCATCCCTGTGTCCATCCCTGTCCCTGTGTCCCTGTGTCCCTGTCCCCGTGTCCATCCCGATGTCCCCAAACCCCGATGGTGTCCCTGTGTCCTTGTCCCTGTGCCAGCGGCCGGGCCGGGCCCTGAGCTCCCTGTCCCCATCCCTGTCCCTGTGTCCATCCCTGTCCCCATTCCAGTGTCCCCATGTCCATCCTGATGTCCCCAAACCCCGTTCCTGTCCCCGTGTCCCTGTCCCTGCGCCAGTGGCCGGGCCAGGCCTTGAGTCCCTGTCCCTGTGTCCATCCCGATGTCCCCAAACCCCAATGGTGTCCCCATGTCCCTGTCCCCGTGTCCTTGTCCCTGCGCCAGAGGCCTGGCCCTGTCCCCATTCCAGTGTCCCCGTGTCCATCCCTGTCCCTGTCCCTGTCCCCAAACCCCAATGGTGTCCCTGTCCCCGTGTCCTTGTCCCTGTCCCTGTCCCCGTGTCCCTGTCCCTGCGCCAGCGGCTGGGCCGGGCCCTGAGCCCCCTGTCCCCCATTCCAGTGTCCCCGTGTCCATCCCGATGTCCCTCTGTCCCCATGTCCCCTGTCCCCATCCCAGTGTCCCTGTGTCCATCCCTGTCCCTGTCCCTGTGTCCATCCCGATGTCCCCAAACCCCTTTGGGGTGTCCCCGTGTCCCTGTGTCCCTGTCCCTGTCCCCATGTCCTTGTCCCTGCACCAGCGGCCTGGCCGGGCCCAGTGTCCCTGTCCCCATCCTGGTGCAAATCCCGATGTCCCCAAACCGTGTCCCTGTCCCTGTCCCTGCGCCAGTGGCCTGGCCAGGCCTTGAGTCCCTGTCCTTGTCCCTGTGTCCATCCCTGTGTCCATCCCTGTCCCTGTGTCCCTGTCCCTGTCCCTGTGTCCATCCCGATGTCCCCAAACCCCAAAGGTGTCCCCGTGTCCTTGTCCCTGCGCCAGAGGCCTGGCCAGGCCTTGAGTCCCTGTCCCTGTGTCCATCCCTGTCCCCCTGTCCCTGTGTCCCTGTGTCCATCCCAATGTCCCCAAACCCCTTTGGGGTGTCCCCATGTCTCTGTGTCCCTGTCCCTGTCCCCATCCCTGTCCCCTGTCCCCGTGTCAATCCCGATGTCCCCAAACCCTGATGGTGTCCCCATGTCCCTGTGTCCCTGTCCCTGTCCCCCTGTCCCTGTCCCTGCACCAGCGGCCTGGCCGGGCCCTGAGTCCCTGTCCCTGTCCCTGTGTCCATCCCTGTCCCCCTGTCCCTGTGTCCCTGTGTCCATCCCGATGTCCCCAAACCCCTTTGGGGTGTCCCTGTGTCCCTGTGTCCCTGTCCCTGTCCCCATCCCTTTGTCTGTCCTTGTCCCTGTCCCCGTCCCTGTGTCCATCCCTGTCCCTCTGTCCCCATCCTGCAGTCCCTGTCCCTCTGTCCCCATGTCCCTGTCCCCAACCCAGTGTCCCTGTGTCCATCCCTGTCCCCATTCCAGTGTCCCCGTGTCCATCCCGATGTCCCCAAACCCCGTCCTTGTCCCCGTGTCCCTGTCCCTGCGCCAGCGGCCGGGCCGGGCCCCGAGTCCCTGTCCCTGTCCCCCAGACCCCGATGATGTCCCCAGACCCCGATGATGTCCCCAAACCCCGATGATGTCCCCACATCCCCTTTGTCCCCCTGTCCCCAGCCCCGGAAAATGGGAAAATCCCATTAAAAAACCAGAGAAATCCCATAAAAAAAACCGGAGAAATGCCGTAAAAAATGGAAATCCCATAAAAAATGGGAATCCCATAAAAAAACCCAGAGAAATACCATAAAAAAAAAAAAAAACAGAGAAATTCCATAAAAAAAGGAGAATCCCATAAAAAATGGAAATCCCATAAAAAATGGAAATCCCATAAAAACCAGAGAAATCCCATAAAAAATGGGAATTTTCCCCCCAAAAATGGGAATTTTTACCCCCAAAAATGGGAATTTCCTCCCCAAAAAATGGGAATTTTCCCCCCCAAAAATGGGATTTTTACCCCCAAAAATGGGAATTTTCTCCAGTCCAAAAATGGGAATTTTCCCCCCCCAAAAATGGGAATTTCTCCAGCCCAAAGAAGGAAAAATGCCCCCTAAAAAATGGGAATTTCCTCCCCCCCTAAAAAATGGGAATTTCCTCCCCAAAAAATGGGGATTTTCCCCCCCAAAAATGGGAATTTTCCCCCTAAAAAATGGGGAATTTCCTCCCCCCAAAAAAGGGGATTTTTACCCCCAGAAATGGGGATTTCCTCCCCACCCAAAAATGGGAATTTCTCCCCAAAAATGGGAATTTTCCCCCCCCCCCAAAAATGGGGATTTTCCCCCCCAAAAATGGGGAATTTCCCCCCACCCAAAAAGGGGGAATTTTCCCCCCTAAAAAATGGGAATGTCCTCCCCCAAAAATGGGAATTTCTCCAGTCCAAAAATGGGAATTTTCCCCCCGTAATTGGGAATTCCCCCCCAAAAATTTGGGGTCCCCCAAAAATGGGGAGAAAAAACCCCAAAAAATACAAAAATAATTAAAAAAAAAAAACAACAGAAAACCTCAAAAAGTAAAAATAAAAAACCCCAAAAATTCCGAATTTTGGGGAACCCCTCCCCCATTTTTTGGGGGGGGTCTCCCCCCCACCCCCCCCAGGGCCCCTCCCCCCCCCTCCCCCTCCCCCCCCCTTTTCCCACGCGGCCCCTCCCCCACCCCGCCCCTCCCCCCCCCCCCGGGATTAACGGGGAGCAGATGGGGTGGGGGAGGGGCGGGGGGGGAGGGGCTGGGGGGGGGATTCCGCCCCTCCCCCACCCGGGGCTGCCCGGGGCGGGGTTAACGAGGGGGGGGGGAGGGGATTTTGGGGGAGATTTGGGGGGAATTTGGGGGGAATTGGGCAAATTCGGGGATTTTGGGGGAATTGGGGGGAATTGGGCAAATCTGGGGGGAATTGGGCAAATCTGGGGATTTTGGGGGGAATTGGGCAAATCTGGGGATTTTGGGGGGAGATTTGGGGGGAATTGGGCAAATTCGGGGATTTTGGGGGGAATTGGGGGGAATTGGGCAAATTCGGGGATTTTGGGGGAGATTTGGGGGGAATTGGGCAAATTCGGGGGAAATTGGGCAAATTCGGGGATTTTGGGGGAGATTTGGGGGGAATTGGCCAAATTCGGGGATTTTGGGGGGAATTTGAGGGGAATTGGGCAAATTTGGGGATTTTGGGGCTCTTTGGATTTTTCTATCTCTGTTTTTGGGGTTTTTGGGGTTTTTTTGGGTTTTTTGGGGGGGTTTTTGGGGGGGTTTTTTTGGATTTTTTGGGGGGTTTTTTGGGGTTTTTTTTTGTTTTTTGGGGGGTTTTTTGGGGGTTTTTTGGGGTTTTTTTTGGGGTTTTTTTTTGGGTTTTTGGGGGTTTTTTTGGGGTTTTTTTGGGTTTTTTGGGGTTTTTTTGATCTCATTTTGGCGGCGTTTCTCTGCCGGTTTTGGGGCCACATTTTGGGGTGTTTCAGTGGAATTTTGGGGTAATTTTGGGGTATTTCAGTGTAATTTTTTTGGGGTGTTTCAGTGTAATTTTGGGGTAATTTTGGGGGTATTTCAATGTGATTTTTTGGGGGTATTTCTGTGTAATTTTTTGGGGTGTTTCAGTGTAATTTTGGGGCTATTTTAGTGTAATTATTTTGGGCTATTTCAGTATAATTTTGAGGTATTTCAGTGTAAGTTTTTGGGGCTATTTAAATGTAATTTTTGGGGTATTTCTGTGTAATTTTGGGGGTATTTAAATGTAATTTTTGGGGGGTATTTAAATGTAATTATTTTGGGCTATTTCAGTATAATTTTGGGGTATTTCAGTGTAATTTTTGGGGTATTTCAGTGTAATTTTGGGGGGTGTTTCAGTGTGATTTTTTTGGGGTATTTCAGTGTAATTTTTGGGGTATTTCAGTGTAATTTTTGGGGTATTTCTCTGCCATTTTTGGGGTATTTCTCTGCAGTTTTTGGGTTCTATTTCTCTGCCATTTCTGGGGGTCTATTTTGGGGCTATTTCGGGCAATTTCGGGCCGTTTCTCTCCCGTTTTTGGGGTGTTTTGGGTGATATTTCTCTGTGGTTTTTGGGGGGCTATTTCGGGCAATTTCGGGCAATTTTCGGGCAATTTCCCTCCTGTTTTTGGGGTGTTTTGGGTGATATTTCTCTACTGTTCTGGGGGGATATTTCGGGCAATTTCGGGCTATTTGGGGCAATTTCGGGCAGTTTTGGTCCATTTCTCTCCCATTTTTGGGGGTGTTTTTGGGGGTCTATTTCGGGCAATTTTCAGGCTGTTTCCCTGCCGTTTTTGGGGTGTTTTGAGTTCTATTTCTCTGTGGTTTTTGGGGGCTATTTTGGGCCGTTTCTCTCCCATTTCTGGGGGTCTATTTCGGGCAATTTCGGGCAATTTTTGGGCCGTTTCTCTCCTGTTTTTGGGGATCTATTTTGGGGGTCTATTTTGGGCAATTTTCGGGCTGTTTCTCTGCCATTTTTGGGGTGTTTTGGGTTCTATTTCTCTGTGGTTTTTGGGGGGCTATTTTGGGCTGTTTTGGGCTGTTTCTCTCCCATTTTCGGGGGTCTATTTTGGGGCAATTTTGGGCAATTTCGGGCCGTTTCCCTGCCGTTCTTGGGGATTTTTGGGGGGCTGTTTTGGGCCGTTTCTCTCCCGTTTTGGGGTGTTTTGGGTTCTATTTCTCTGTGGTTTTTGGGGGTCCATTTTGGGCTATTTCGGGTTATTTCCCATTTTTGGGGTGGTTTTGGGTTATATTTCTCTGCCATTTTTGGAGTGTTTTGTGTGGTTATTTCTCTGCCATTTCTGGGGGGATATTTCGGGCAATTTTGGGCCGTTTCCCTGCCGTTTTTGGGGGTGTTTTTGGGGGTCTATTTGGGGCAATTTCGGGCAATTTTGGGCCATTTCTCTCCCATTTTTGGGGGGCTATTTCGGGCATTTTTGGGCCGTTTCCCTGCTGTTCTTGGGGATTTTTGGGAGCCTATTTTGGGCTGTTTCCCTGCCGTTTTGGGGGTCTATTTTGGGGCTATTTCGGGCAATTTTCAGGCCGTTTCCCTCCTGTTTTTGGGGTGTTTTTGGGGGTTTTGGGGGGTCTATTTTGGGCAATTTCGGGCAATTTCCCTGCTGTTTTTGGGGGGCTATTTTGGGCCGTTTCACTCCCGTTTTTGGGGGTTTTTGGGTTATATTTCTCTGCCATTTCTGGGGGGCTATTTCAGACAATTTCGGGCAATTTTTGGGCTGTTTCTCTCCCGTTTTTGGGGTATTTTGGGTTCTATTTCTCTGTGGTTTTTGGGGGTCTATTTGGGGCTATTTTGGGCTGTTTCGGGCCATTTCTCTCCCATTTCTGGGGTGTTTTTGGGGGTCTATTTGGGGCAATTTCGGGCAATTTTGGGCCGTTTCTCTCCTGTTTTTGGGGTGGTTTTGGGGGTTTTTGGGGGGCTATTTCGGGCAATTTCCCTCCTGGTTCTGGGGGTGTTTTTGGGGGGTCTATTTTGGGCAATTTTCGGGCCGTTTCTCTCCTGTTTTGGGGTGTTTTTGGGGGTTTTTGGGGGGGATATTTCGGGCAGTTTTGGTCCATTTCCCTCCCATTTTTGGGGGTGTTTTTGGGGGGTCTATTTTGGGGCAATTTCGGGCAATTTTCGGGCCATTTCCCTCCTGGTTTTGGGGGTGTTTTTGGAGTCTATTTTGGGGCAATTTCGGGCAATTTTCGGGCCATTTCTCTCCTGTTTTGGGGTGTTTTTGGGGGTTTTTGGGGGGGATATTTCGGGCAATTTTTGGGCCGTTTCCCTCCTGTTTTTGGGGTGTTTTTGGAGTCTATTTTGGGGCTATTTCGGGCAATTTCGGGCAGTTTCTCTCCTGTTTTTGGGGTGTTTTGGGTTCTATTTCTCTGTGGTTTTTGGGGGTCTATTTGGGGCAATTTCAGGCAATTTTGGGCCATTTCTCTCCCATTTCTGGGGGCCTATCTGGGGCAATTTCAGGCAATTTTGGGCCATTTCACTCCCATTTTTGGGGATTTTTGGGGGGTCTATTTCGGGCAATTTTGGGCCATTTCTCTCCCATTTCTGGGGTGTTTTTGGGGGTCTATTTGGGGCTATTTCGGGCTGTTTCTCTCCTGTTTTTGGGGTGGTTTTGGGGGTTTTTGGGGGGCTATTTCGGGCCGTTTCCCT
This sequence comes from Agelaius tricolor, assembly GCF_023055355.1. Lineage (NCBI taxonomy): Eukaryota > Metazoa > Chordata > Aves > Passeriformes > Icteridae > Agelaius > Agelaius tricolor. The sequence continues at coordinate 161,343 of NW_027269362.1, read as the reverse complement.
GCCGTTTTGGGGGTGTTTTGAGTTCTATTTCTCTGTGGTTTTTGGGGGGCTGTTTTGGGCCGTTTCTCTCCCATTTCTGGGGGTCTATTTCGGGCAATTTCGGGCCGTTTCCCTGCCGTTTTGGGGGTCTATTTCAGGCAATTTTCGGGCTGTTTCTCTCCTGTTTTGGGGTGGTTTTGGGGGTTTTTGGGGGTCTATTTTGGGCAATTTTCGGGCCATTTCCCTCCTGTTTTGGGGGTGATTTTGGAGTCTATTTTGGGGCAATTTCGGGCAATTTTCGGGCCATTTCCCTCCTGTTTTTGGGGGTTTTTGGGGGTCTATTTCGGGCAATTTCGGGCAATTTTCGGGCCATTTCCCTCCTGTTTTTGGGGGTTTTTGGGGGTCTATTTCGGGCAATTTCGGGCAATTTTGGGCCATTTCTCTCCCATTTTTGGGGGGCTATTTCGGGCATTTTTGGGCCGTTTCCCTGCTGTTCTTGGGGATTTTTGGGAGCCTATTTTGGGCTGTTTCCCTGCCGTTTTGGGGGTCTATTTTGGGGCTATTTCGGGCAATTTTCAGGCCGTTTCCCTCCTGTTTTTGGGGTGTTTTTGGGGGTTTTGGGGGGTCTATTTTGGGCAATTTCGGGCAATTTCCCTGCTGTTTTTGGGGGGCTATTTTGGGCTGTTTCTCTGCCGTTTTTGGGGGGCTATTTTGGGCTGTTTCGGGCCGTTTCACTCCCGTTTTTGGGGGTTTTTGGGTTATATTTCTCTGCCATTTCTGGGGGGCTATTTCAGACAATTTCGGGCAATTTTTGGGCTGTTTCTCTCCCGTTTTTGGGGTATTTTGGGTTCTATTTCTCTGAGGTTTTTGGGGGTCTATTTGGGGCTATTTTGGGCTGTTTCGGGCCATTTCTCTCCCATTTCTGGGGTGTTTTTGGGGGTCTATTTGGGGCAATTTCGGGCAATTTTGGGCCGTTTCTCTCCTGTTTTTGGGGTGGTTTTGGGGGTTTTTGGGGGGCTATTTCGGGCAATTTCCCTCCTGGTTCTGGGGGTGTTTTTGGGGGGTCTATTTTGGGCAATTTTCGGGCCGTTTCTCTCCTGTTTTGGGGTGTTTTTGGGGGTTTTTGGGGGGGATATTTCGGGCAGTTTTGGTCCATTTCCCTCCCATTTTTGGGGGTGTTTTTGGGGGGTCTATTTTGGGGCAATTTCGGGCAATTTTCGGGCCATTTCCCTCCTGGTTTTGGGGGTGTTTTTGGAGTCTATTTTGGGGCAATTTCGGGCAATTTTCGGGCCGTTTCACTCCCATTTTTGGGGGTGTTTTTGGGGGTCTATTTCGGGCAATTTCGGGCAATTTTGGGCCATTTCTCTCCCATTTTTGGGGGGCCATTTCGGGCATTTTTGGGCCGTTTCCCTGCCGTTCTTGGGGATTTTTGGGAGCCTATTTTGGGCTGTTTCTCTGCCGTTTTGGGGTCTATTTTGGGGCTATTTTGGGCAATTTTCGGGCTGTTTCCCTCCTGGTTTGGGGGTGGTTTTGGGGGGTCTATTTTGGGGCAATTTCGGGCAATTTTCGGGCCATTTCTCTCCTGTTTTTGGGGGTGTTTTTGGGGGGTCTATTTTGGGGCAATTTCCGGCAATTTCCGGGCAATTTCCCTGGGAGCTGCGGGGCCGCCGGCCGGGTCTGGGGGTGCCTCCCGGGGGTCTCGGGGAGCCCCAGTAACGGCGCCCCCCAGTTCGGCGGCTCCGACAGCTACCGCGTGGCCACCACGCAGGACAAGGGGGGCGACAAGGAGTCCCCCAAAAAGGGCAAGAGCAAAACCCGGGACCTGGACGACCTCAAGAAGGAGGTGGCGATGGTGAGTCCGGGCTTGGGAGGGGGAAACTGGGGGAAATTGGGGGGATTTTGGGTAAAATGGGGGGTTTGAGGGGTTTGGAGGGGGATTTGGGGTGGAAATGGGGGATTTGGGGGGGATTTGGGGGGAAATTTGGGGGGTTTGGGGGGATTTGGGGGGATTTTGGGGGTGAAATGGGGGAAATTGGGGGGATTTTGGGTAAAATGGGGGGTTTGGGGGGAATTGGGGGGAAATTTGGGGGTTGGGGGGAAAATGGGGGATTTGGAGGGAAATTTGGGGGATTTGGGGGTAAAATGGGGGGATTTTGGAGAAATTGGGGGGATTTGGGGGGAGTTTGGGGGGTTTGGGGGGGAAATGGGGGATTTTGGGGGAAATTGGGGGGATTTTGGGGGGAAATTGGGGGGGATTTTGGGGGAAATGGGGGGTTTGGGGAGGATTTGGGGAGGTTTGGGGGGATTTTGGGAGGTTTGAGGGGGTTTGAGGGTAAAATGGGGGAATTGGGGAAATTGGGGGGGATTTTGGGGGAAATTGGGATTTTGGAGAGGTTGGGGGGGAAATTGGGGGGAAATTGGGGGGATTTGGGGGGAAAATGGGGGGGATTTTGGGGGATTTTGGGGGGTTTGGGGGGAAATTTGGGGGGATTAGGGGGGATTTTGGGGGTGAAATGGGGGAAATTGGGGGGTTTGGGGGGATTTGGGGAGGTTTGGGGGGGGATTTGGGGGGAAATTAGGGGGGATTTGGGGGTAAAATGGGGGATTTGGGGAAATTGGGGGGATTTGGGGTTGAAATGGGGGAAATTTGGGGATTTGGGGGGGATTTGGGGGGTTTGGGGGGAGTTGGGGGGAAATTTGGGGGTTTGGGGGGAAAATGGGGGATTTGGGGGAAATTTCAGGGTAAAATGGGGGATATTGGGGAGGATTTTGGGGAGGTTTGGGGGGAATTTGGGGGGAATTTGGGGGATTTGGGAGGTTGGGGGGTTTGGGGGACTTTGGGGGGAAATTTGGGGAGGATTTTGGGGGGTTTGGGGGGAAATTTGGGGGTAAAATGGGGGGATTTGGGGTGGAAATTTGGGGGAGGTTTGGGGGGAGATTTGGGGGGTTTGGGGGGAGTCTGGGGGAGATTTGGGGGTAAAATGGGGGATTTTGGGGGGGATTTTGGGAGGTTTGAGGGGGGAGTTTGGGGGGATTTTGGGGGTAAAATGGGGCATTTGGGGAAATTGGGGGAGATTTTGGGGGGTTTGGGGGAGGTTGGGGAGGTTTGGGGGGAAATTGGGGGAAATTGGGGGACATTTGGGGCTTGGGGGGTTTGGGGGGGATTTTGGGGGGGATTTGGGGGTAAAATGGGGGATTTGGGGGGATTTCTGGAATTTTGGGGGCATTTCTGGAATTTTAGGGGGGATCCCGGAATTTTGGGGGCATTTCTGGAATTTTGGGGGGATTTCTGGAATTTTGGGGGGAATCGCAGAATTTTTTGGGGCATTTCTGGACTTTTGGGGCGCCCCCTCCCCACAGACAGAGCACAAGATGTCGATCGAGGAGGTCTGCAGGAAATACAACACCGACTGCGTCCAGGTACGTTTTGGGCTCAATTCCGGGGATTTTGGGGCTCCCGTGGGACTCTGGGCTGCTCCTGGCATTTTTGGGCCGTTTTTAATTCATTTTTAGGCCATTTTTTAGGCGATTTTTAGGTCCTTTTAAGGTCATTTTTAGGTGGTTTTTAATTCAATTTTAGGTCCTTTTTAGGTGATTTTTAGGTGTTTTTTAGGTGATTTTTAGGTCCTTTTTAGGTCATTTTTGGTTCATTTTCCGGTCATTTTTGGGTCCTTTTTAAAGTCATTTTTCAGTAATTTTTAGGTATTTTTTTCACCATTTTTTTCACCATTTTTGAGTCCTTTTTTTCAGGCGAACTCTCCCAAATTTCTCCAAGTTCCAAATTTCTGCGAACCCTGGGCTTTGCCTCCTCCCCTTTTTGGGAATTGTTTTAGGGCAATTTCTGGGTGGTTTTGGGGCTATTTTTAGGCCACTTTTAGTCCATTTTTAGGTAATTTTTTGGTTCATTTTTAGGTAATTTTTTCATTCATTTTCAGCTCACTTTTAGGTTCATTTTTAGGCCATTTTTAGGCCATTTTTGGTTCATTTCTAGGTCATTTTTGGTTCATTTTTAGGTCACTTTAGGCCATTTTTGGTTCATTTTTAGCTCATTTTTTTGGTTCATTTTCAGGTTATTTTTCGTTCATTTTTAGGTCACTTTAGGTCATTTTTAGGTTCATTTTCAGGCCATTTTTTGGTTCATTTTTAGCTCATTTTTGGTTCATTTTTTGGTTCATTTTCAGCCCATTCTTAGTCCACCTTTACTTCCTTTTCCCCTCATTTTTTAGCTCATTCATCTGCCACATTCATGTCCATTTTCAATTCAATTTTCCCCCATTTTCCCCTCAATTTTCCCCATTTTTTTCCCCATTTTCCCCTCGATTTTCCCCATTTTTTCCCCCATTTTCCCCTCGATTTTCCCCATTTTTTCCCCCATTTTCCCCTCGATTTTCCCCATTTCTTTTCCCCATTTTCCCCTCGATCTTCCCCATTTTTTTTGCTCTTTTCCCCTCGATTTTCCCCATTTTTTTTGTTGCTCTTTTCCCCGTTTTCCCCTCGATTTTCCCCATTTTCCCCTCGATTTTCCCCTCGATTTTCCCCTCGATTTTCCCCTCGATTTTCCCCATTTTTTTTCCCATTTTCCCCTCGATTTTCCCCATTTTTTTCCCCATTTTCCCCATTTCTTTTCCCCATTTTTTTTGCCGTTTTTCCCCATTTTCCCCTCGATTTTCCCCATTTCTTTTCCCCATTTTCCCCTCGATTTTCCCCTTTTTTTTTCCCCATTTTCCCCATTTTTTTTCCCATTTTCCCCTCGATTTTCCCCATTTTTTTGTTGCTCTTTTCCCCGTTTTCCCCTCGATTTTCCCCATTTTCCCCTCGATTTTCCCCTCGATTTTCCCCTCGATTTTCCCCTCGATTTTCCCCATTTCTTTTCCCCATTTTCCCCTTTTTTTTTTCCCCATTTTCCCCTCGATTTTCCCCATTTTTTTTCCCCATTTTCCCCTCGATTTTCCCCATTTTTTTCCCCATTTTCCCCATTTTTTTCCCCATTTTCCCCCCTAACTCCCCCGATTTCCCCCCAGGGCCTGACGCACAGCAAAGCCCAGGAGATCCTGGCCCGGGACGGCCCCAACGCGCTGACGCCCCCTCCCACCACCCCCGAGTGGGTCAAGTTCTGCCGCCAGCTCTTCGGGGGCTTCTCCATCCTGCTCTGGATCGGGGCCATCCTCTGCTTCCTGGCCTACGGCATCCAGGCGGGCACCGAGGACGAGCCCTCCAACGACAACGTGAGAGAAACGATAAAAAAAGCTGAATTTTTGGGATTTTTTTGGGGTTTTTTTCGATTTTTTTTGGGGTTTTTTTGGGATTTTTTTGGGTTTTTTTCAGGGTTTTTTTGGGTATTTTTTAAGGGTTTATTTGGACTTTTAGGGGATTTTTTGGCGGGTTTTTTTCAGGATTTATTTGGATTTTTTTTTTTAATTTTCTGGGTTTTTTTGGGGTTTTTTTCTGAATTTATTTGATTTTTTTGGAGATTTTTAGGGGATTTTTTTCAAAATTTTTTGGGATTTTTGGGATTTTTCTGGGGATTTTTAGGGTTTTTTTAGGCTTTTTTTTTGGGGGTTTTTTCAGGATTTATTTGGATTTTTTTCAGATTTTTAGGGGATTTTTTTCAAATTTATTTGGGATTTTTTTGGATTTTTCGAGGTTTTTTTCAGGGATTTTTTTGAGGATTTTTTTAGGATTTTTTTGGGTTTTGTTCAGGGATTTTTGGGATTTTTTTGGATTTTTAGGGGTTTTTTAGGCATTTTTTGGGTGTTTTTTTCTGAATTTATTTGAATTTTTTGAGATTTTTTGGGGGATTTTTAGTGGGTTTTTTTTGGGTTTTTTCCTGAATTTATTTGATTTTTTTTGAGATTTTTTAGGGATTTTTTTTCAGATTTATTTGGACTTTTTTGGGATTTTTTTGGGGGATTTTTTGAGGATTTTTTGGAGGATTTTTTCATGGATTTTTTGCAGATTTATTTGGATTTTTTTGAGGATTTTTCAGGGATTTTTTTGGGTTTTTTTGGGGTTTTTTGGGTGCAGTTCTGCCGGCTGCTCTTGGGGCCATTCTCTGCTTCCTGGCCTACGGCAGCCAGGCGGGCACCGAGGACGAGCCCTCCAATGACAACGTGAGAGAAACCACATGAAAATCTGAATTTTTGGGGTTTTTTCGGGGGTTTTTTTGGGTATTTTTTAGGGTTTATTTGGATTTTTAGGGGATTTTTTTGGGTTTTTTTATCAGGATTTATTTGCATTTTTTTTTTATTATTTTGGGGGTTTTTTTGGTTTTTTGTGGTTTTTTTTCCTGAATTTATTTAAATTTTTTGGGGATTTTTTGCAGATTTATTGGGATCTTTTTGGGGATTTTTAGGGTTTTTTTAGGCCTTTATTCGGTTTTTCTTTCTGAATTTATTTGTATTTTTTGGAGTATTTTGGGGATTTTTTTTTCAGATCTATTTGGATTTTTGGGAGATTTTTGTGGGGATTTCTAGGGGTTTTTTTGGGTTTTTTTCCTGAATTTATTTGAATTTTTTTTTTTAGTTTTTTTGGGGATTTTTTTTTCAGATTTATTTGCATTTTTTTTTGTGAGATTTTTTGGGATTTTTTTTCAGATTTATTTGGATTTTTTTGAGGATTTTTTCAGGGATTTTTTGAGGATTTTTGAGGATTCTTTGGGGAATTTTTCAGGGATTTTTTGGGGTTTTTTTGGGGTTTTTTGGGTGCAGTTCTGCCGGCTGCTCTTGGGGCCATTCTCTGCTTCCTGGCCTACGGCAGCCAGGCGGGCACCGAGGACGAGCCCTCCAACGACAACGTGAGAGAAACCACATGAAAATCTGAATTTTTGGGGTTTTTTCGGGGGTTTTTTGGGTATTTTTTAGGGTTTATTTGGATTTTTAGGGGATTTTTTTGGCATTTTTTTTCAGGATTTATTTGAATTTTTTTTATTATTTTGGGGGTTTTTTGGGGTTTTTTTTGTTTTTTTTTTATTTTATTTTTTTAGGGTATTTTTTAGGATTTATTTGGATTTTTAGGGGATTTTTTCGGTTTTTTTTCCAGGATTTAGTTGGATTTTTTTCTTAATTTTTGGGGGTTTTTTGGTTTTTTTTTAGGTTTTTCTTTCTGAATTTATTTGAATTTTTTTGGAGTATTTTTGGGGATTTTTTTCAGATTTTTTGGGATTTTTCGGGGGTTTTTTTTCAGGGATTTTTTTGAGGATTTTTCGAGTTTTGTTCAGGGATTTTTTGGGATTTTTTGGGATTTTTAGGGTTTTTTTAGGCTTTTTTTGGGTTTTTTTTCTGAATTTATTTGAATTTTTTGAGTATTTCTGGGGATTTTTTGCAGATTTATTTGGATTTTTGGAGGATTTTTCTTGGTATATTTTTACGGGTTCTAGTGGTTTTTTTGGGGTTTTTTCCTGAATTTATTTGAAATTTTTTGGAGGTTTTTTTTTGGATTTTTTTCAGATTTATTTGGATTTTTTGGGGATTTTTCTGGGGATTTTTAAGGGTTTTTTAGGCGGTTTCTTTTTTCTGTTTTTTTTTTTTTTTTTTCCTGAATTTATTTGAATTTTTTGGTGTATTTTTGGGTATTTTTTGCAGATTTATTTGGATTTTTTGGGGATTTTTCTGGGGTTTTTTTAGGGGTTTTTAGGCATTTTTGGGGGAATTAAATTTTTTTTTTTCTTTTATTTTGGGCGGATTTCTTTCGTTCTTTTGGGTTTTATTTGGGCTGTTTTTGGGGAGATTTTTTTGGTTTCTTTTTTTTGGGTTTTTTTTCCGGATATTTTTGGTTTCTTTTTTGAGGGGGCAAAGTTTTGGGGATTTTTTTTTTTTTTTCTTTTCTTCTTTTCTGTTTGGTTTTTTTTTTTTTTTTTTTTTTTGTTGGTTTTTTTTGAGGGGATTTTTGGGGATTTTTTTAAAATTTTTGGGGTCGGGTTTTTTTTTTGTTTTTTTTTTTTTAATGGTGAGTTTTTGGGTTTTTTTTTTTTGCTTTTTTGTTTGGGTTTTTTGGTTTGTTTTTTGAGGGGATTTTTGGGGATTTTTTTTTAAATTTTTGGGGTCGTTTTTTTTTTTGGTTGGTTGGTTTTTTGTGTTTTTTTTTTTTATGGTGAATTTTTGGGTTTTTTGGTTTGTTTTTTGAGGGGATTTTTGGGGATATTTTTTTTAATTTTTGGGGTCGGTTTTTTTTGTTTTTTTGTTTTTTTTAATGGCGAGTTTGGGGATTTTTTTGGGGGTTTTTTATTGTGCCAAAAACCCCCAAAATGACCCAAAATCCTTCATTTTCGTGCCCCTCAGCTGTACCTGGGCATCGTCCTGGCCGCCGTCGTCATCATCACCGGCTGCTTCTCCTACTACCAGGAGGCCAAGAGCTCCAAAATCATGGAATCCTTCAAGAACATGGTGCCCCAGGTGCGCTTTGGGGCCAAAAACGCCGATTTTGGGGTTTCTGCTTCCAGGGGCCGGAATTGGGGCCGGGGCCGCTCCCGTTTTGGGGCGGAAAATCCGAATTTTCGGCTCCGGGGGCGGCGCCGGGAGTTGGATTTTGGGGAGGGATTTTGGAGGGGCTGGAGGAGAAATTTGGGGATTTTGGGGATTTTTTGGGGATTTTTTTTTAATATATTTTTGGGATTTTTTTTTTTTAATTTTTTGGGATTTTTTTAAATATATTTTTGGGATTTTTTTCTTAATTGTTTGGGATTTTTTTTTTATTTTTTGGGATTTTTTTTAGGATTTTTTTCATAGGGGTTTGGGGTTTTTCTTGGGGGAAAAATGGCAATTTTGGGGAAGAATTTAATTGGGGTATGGAGGAGAAATTTGGGGATTTTTTGGGATTTTTTGGGGATTTTTTTTTAATATTTTGGGATTTTTTTTAGGATTTTTTTCATAGGGGTTTGGGTTTTTTTGGGGGGAAAAATGGCAATTTTGGAGAAGAGGAGAAGATTTTAATTGGGGTCTGGAGGAGAAATTTGGGGGTTTTGGGGATTTTTTGGGATTTTTTTTTAAGATATTTTTGGGATTTTTTAAAAAATTGTTTGGAAATTTTTGGGATTTTTTTTAATATTTTTGGGATTTTTTTAGGATTTTTTTTAATAGGGGTTTGGGGGTTTTTTTGGGGGGGAAAAATGGCAATTTTGGGGAAGATTTTAATTGGGGTCTGGAGGAGAAATTTGGTGGTTTTGGGATTTTTTGGGATTTTTTTTTTTAATATTTTTGGGATTTTTTTAAAAAATTGTTTGGAATTTTTTTGGATTTTTTAAAAATATTTTTGGGAATTTTTTAAAATTGTTTGGGATTTTTTGGGATTTTTTTTTTAAATATTTTTGGGAATTTAAAAAAATTGTTTGGGATTGGGATTTTTTGGGATTTTTTAATATATAGTTTTGGGATTTTTTAAAAAATTGTTTGGGATTTTTTTTGGATTTTTTTGGATTTTTTAAAAATATATTTGGGAATTTTTTTAAATTGCTTGGGATTTTTGGGGATATTTTTAATATTTTTAGGATTTTTTTTAATTGTTTGGGATTTTTTTTTAATATTTTTGGGATTTTTAAAAAATATTTTTGGGATTTTTTTTTTATATTTTTTGGGAATTTTTTTAAATTGTTTGGGATTTTTTTAAAATATTTTTGGGATTTTTTTAAAATATTTTTTGGAATTTTTTTGGATTTTTTAAAAATATTTTTGGGAATTTTTTTAAATTGTTTAGGATTTTTTTTAATATTTTTGGGATTTTTTTTTAATATTTTTGGGAATTTTTTTTTAATTGTTTGGGATTTTTTGGGGGGATTTTTTAGATTTTTTTAAAGATTTTTTAGGATTTTTTGGGGGGGACCTTTTAGCATTTTTTTCCAGGGTTTAAGCGGATTTTTTTGGCGGGGCAGAAAGACATGAAAAAGCCAATTTTGGGGGGAATTTTGGGGGGAATTGTGGGGGGTTTCTGGGGTTCTGCCTGCCGGGGAATCCCCGAAATTCCCAAAATCCCCGGAATTGCCGAATTTCCGGGTTTGCAGCAAGCCCTGGTGATCCGGGAGGGGGAGAAGATGCAGGTGAACGCCGAGGAGGTCGTGGTCGGGGACCTGGTGGAGGTCAAGGGCGGCGACCGCGTCCCGGCCGACCTCAGGATCATCTCGGCCCACGGCTGCAAGGTGGGGCCCCAAACCCGGGGAAATCCGCCCCAAAAATGCCCTGGGAAATCACCCAAAAATCCTGGGAAATAACCCCAAAAATCCGGGGAAACCACCCCAAAAATGCCCTGGGAAATCACCCAAAAATGCCCTGGGAAACTGCGACAGAAATACAGGGAAATAGCCCCAAAAATCCGGGGAAATCGCCCCAAAAATACCCTGGGAAATTGTGCTAAAAATACTGGGAAATAGCCCCAAAAATCCGGGGAAATCGCCCCAAAAATGCCCTGGGAAATCACCCAAAAATACCCTGGGAAATTGTGCCAAAAATCCGGGGAAACTGCCCCAAAAATACCCTGGGAAATCACCCAAAAATACCCTGGGAAATTGCACCAGAAATCCCGGGAAATAGCCCCAAAAATCCGGGGAAACCGCCCCAAAAATACCCTGGGAAATTGTGCCAAAAATCCTGGGAAATAGCCCCAAAAATCCGGGGAAATCGCCCCAAAAATGCCCTGGGAAATCACCCAAAAATGCCCTGGGAAATTGTGCCAGAAATGCCCTGGGAAATCGCGCTGGAAATACAGGGAAACCACCCCAAAAATCCCGGGAAATCGCCCCAAAAATGCCCTGGGAAATTGCGCCAGAAATCCCGGGAAATTACCCCAAAATATTGTGGGAAATGGCGCCAAAAATACCCTAGGAAATTGCACCTGAAATCCCGGGAAATCGCACCAAAAATGCCCTGGGAAATGAAGCCAGAAATCCTGGGAAATTGTGCCAGAAATGCCCTGGGAAATCGCGCTGGAAATACAGGGAAATCGCCCCAAAAATGCCCTGGGAAATTGCGACAGAAATCCCGGGAAATAGCCCCAAAAATACCCTGGGAAATTACAACAGAAATCCCGGGAAATAACCCCAAAAATGCCCTGGGAAATTGTGCCAAAAATCCCGGGAAATTGCAGCAAAAATCCGGGGAAATCGCCCCAAAAATACCCTGGGAAATTGTGCCAAAAATCACAGAAAATCGCCCCAAAAATGCCCTGGGAAATAGCCCCAAAAATCCCGGGAAACCACCCCAAAAATGCCCTGGGAAATTGCCCCAAAAATCCGGGGAAATCGCTCCAAAAAATCCGGGGAAATCACCCCAAAAATGCCCTGGGAAATTGCGACAGAAATACAGGGAAATTACCCCAAAATATTGTGGGAAATTGCACCAGAAATCCTGGGAAATCGCCCCAAAAATGCCCTGGGAAATTGTGCTAAAAATCCCGGGAAATTGCACCAAAAATCCCGGGAAATTGCCCCAGAAATACCCTGGGAAATTGCGAGAGAAATACCGGGAAATCACACCAAAAATCCTGGGAAAAATCACATTAAAGTATCCTGGGGAAAGTGCCCCAAAAATCCCGGGAAACCGCCCCAAAAATACCCTGGGAAATTGTGCCAGAAATCCTGGGAAATTGTGCCAGAAATACAGGGAAATTACCCCAAAATATTGGGGGAAATTGTACCAAAAGTCCTGGGAAATTACCCCAAAAATACCGAGAAATTGCCCCAAAAATGCCCTGGGAAATCTCTCCAGAAATCCCGGGAAATTGCCCCAAAATATTGTGGGAAATTGTACCAAAAATCCTGGGAAACTGCCCCAAAAATGCCCTGGGAAATTGCAACAGAAATACAGGGAAATCACCCCAAAATATCGTGGGAAATCGCGCCAGAAATTTTCCCAAAACCCTTGGAATTTTCAGGGAATTTTCCCAAAAATTCCCATAATTTTCCCCAATTCCCCTGAATTCACCCCAAAACCACCAAAATTCACCCCAAATTCCTGGGAAATTTCCCCCCAAATTCCCCCAAAATTCACCCCAGATTCACCCCAAAATTCACCCAAAACCCCCAGAATTTTCAGGAAATTTCCCCAAACTGCCATAATTTTCCCAAAATCCCCATTTTTCACCCCAAAATCCCTTTCTCAGGTGGACAACTCCTCTCTGACGGGCGAATCGGAGCCCCAGACTGCACCCACGACAAACCCCAAAATCCACCCCAAAAACCCCAAAATTCACCCAAAAACCCCAAAATTCACCCAAAACCCCGGGAATTTTCAGGGAATTTTCCCAAAATCCCCGTTTTTCACCCCAAAATCCCTTTCCCAGGTGGACAACTCCTCCCTGACGGGCGAATCGGAGCCCCAGACTGCACCCACGACAAACCCCAAAATCCACCCCAAAATCCCCATTTTTCACCCCAAAGCTCCCGGAATTTTCCCAAAATCCCCGTTTTTCACCCCAAAATCCCCGTTCCAGGTGGACAACTCCTCTCTGACGGGCGAATCGGAGCCCCAGACTGCACCCACGACAAACCCCAAAATCCACCCCAAAATCCCCATTTTTCACCCCAAAGCTCCCGGAATTTTCCCAAAATCGCCGTTTTTCACCCCAAAATCCCTTTCCCAGGTGGACAACTCCTCTCTGACGGGCGAATCGGAGCCCCAGACGCGCTCGCCCGACTGCACCCACGACAACCCCCTGGAGACGCGCAACATCACCTTCTTCTCCACCAACTGCGTCGAGGGTGAGCCCCAAAATTTGGGGGCGATTCGAGGCATTTTGGGGCCACTTTCAGGGTCTTTTTTTTTTCCTGGGTTTTTTCCCGTCTTTTTTCCCATTTTTTTCCATTTTTTCCCTTTTTTTTTCCATTTTTTTCCAATTTTTTTCCTTTTTTTTTCCAATTTTTCCCCATTTTATCTGTTGCTTTTCCTGTTTTTTCCCTGTTTTTTTTTCCATTTTTTTCCAATTTTTCCCCATTTTTTTCTGTTGTTTTTCCTGTTTTTTTCCTGGTTTTTTTTTCCTGTTTTTTTTCCTGGGTTTTTTTTTCCTGTTTTTTTCCTGGTTTTCCCATTTTTTCCTGTTTTTTCCCCTTTTTTCTGTCTTTTTTTTCCATTTTTTCCCCAATTTTTTCCCATTTTTTCTGGTGTTTTTCCTGTTTTTTCCCTGGTTTTTCCCTATTTTTTTCCAATTTTTCCCCATTTTTTCCTGTTGTTTTTCCTGGTTTTTTCCTGTTTTTTTTTTCCTGTTTTTTTTTTCCTGTTTTTTTTTTCCATTTTTTCCAATTTTTTCCCATTTTTACCCATTTTTACCTATTTTTCACCATTTTCACCATTTTCCCCATTTTTTCCCCCAATCCCCAGGCACGGCTCAGGATGTGCTGACCTCAGGCACTCCAGAACCTCTTTTGAGACCATTTTTCCCCCTTTTTTCCCACTTTGCTCCATGTTGAGGCCATTTTGAGGCCATTTTGGTCAATTCCCATTGTTTCCCATTTTTCACCATTTTCACCATTTTTTCCCCCAATCCCCAGGCACGGCTCAGGATGTGATGACCCCCAGGCACTCTGGGACCTCTTTTGGGACCATTTTGACCCCACTTTTCTCCATTTCGAGGCCATTTTGTGCAAATCCCCCCTTTTTCACCATTTTCACCGATTTCCCGGTTTTTTCCCCTGTTTCCCATGCACGGCCCGGGGCGTGGTGACCCCAGGTGATCCAGAACCTCTTTTGAGACCATTTTTTCCCATTTTGACCCCACTTTGCTCCATTTTGAGGCCATTTTGGGTCAATTTCCCATTTTTCCCCATTTTTTCCCATTTTTCACCATTTTCACCATTTTTTCCCCCGTTTCCCAGGCACAGCTCAGGACATGATGACCCCGGGCACTCCAGAACCTCTTTTGGGACCATTTTTTCCCATTTTGACCCCACTTTGAGGCCATTTGGACACCACTTTGGGTCAATTCCCATTTTTCCCATTTTTTCCCATTTTTCACCACTTTCACCAATTTCCCGTTTTTTCCCCCCGTTTCCCAGGCACGGCCCTGGGTGTAGTGACCCCAGGCAATCTGGAACCTCTTTTGAGACCATTTTGGAGCCATTTTGAGGCCATTTTGAGGCCGATTTGTAGCCATTTCAAGGCCATTTTGTGCAAATTTCCCCATTTCCTCACCATTTTCACCAATTTCCCGTTTTTTCCCCCGTTTCCCAGGCACGGCTCAGGACACGATGACCCTGGACACTCCAGGACCTCTTTTGGGACCATTTTGACCCCACTTTTCTCCATTTTGACACCATTTTGTGTCAATTCCCATTTTTTCCCATTTTTTTCCATTTTTCCCATTTTTCACCATTTTCACCATTTTTTCCCTGTTTTTTCCCAATCCCCAGGCATGGCCCGGGGCATGGTGACCCCAGGCACTCCAGAACCTTTTTTGGAGCCTTTTTGAGGCCATTTTGGGGCCGATTTGGAGCCATTTCGAAGCCGTTTTGTCCAAAATCCCCCTTTTTCCCCATTTTCACCAATTTCCCTGTTTTTCCCCCCGTTTCCCAGGCACGGCCCGGGGCATGGTGACCCCAGGTGATCCAGAACCTCTTTTGGGACCATTGTGGAGCCATTTTGACGCCATTTTGTGTCAATTTCCCATTTTTTCCCATTTTTTCCCCATTTTCCCCAATTTTTCCCCATTTTTCCCCATTTTTCACCATTTTCACCATTTTTTCCCTGTTTTTTCCCAATCCCCAGGCACGGCCCCGGGCATGGTGACCCCAGGCACTCCGGGACCTCTTTTGGGACCATTTTGAGGCCATTTGGAGCCATTTTGAGGCCGTTTTATGTAAATTCCCCCTTTTTTCCCCATTTTCACCGATTTCCCCGTTTTTCCCCCCGTTTCCCAGGCACGGCCCGGGGCGTGGTGATCGCCACGGGTGACCGCACGGTCATGGGCCGCATCGCCACGCTGGCCTCGGGGCTGGAGGTGGGCAAGACGCCGATCGCCGTGGAGATCGAGCACTTCATCCAGCTCATCACCGGCGTCGCCGTCTTCCTCGGCATCTCCTTCTTCATCCTCTCGCTCATCCTCGGCTACACCTGGCTCGAGGCCGTCATCTTCCTCATCGGCATCATCGTGGCCAACGTGCCCGAGGGGCTGCTGGCCACCGTCACCGTGAGTGGCTGGGAGGGACTGGGACAAACTGGGATTGAGATATTGGGGATTGAAATTGAGATATTGGGGACTGGGATGGACTGGGATGGACTGGGAGCCACTGGGAACAAACTGGGAGTTACTGGGATGGACTGGAAGGGAGTTACTGAGGTGTAAAGTGGAACTGGGATGGACTGGGAGGGACTGGGAGCGACTGGGATGGACTGGGAGGGACTGGGAACAAACTGGGAGTGACTGGGATGGACTGGGATGGACTGGGAGCCATTGGGACCAAGATATTGGGGATTGAGATTGAACTGGGATGGACTGGGATGGATTGGGAGGGACGGGGAGCCACTGGGAACAAACTGGGAGCGATTGGGAGTGACTGGGATTGAGATATTGGGGATTGAGATTGAGATATTGGGGACTGGGAGGGACTGGGATGGACTGGGATGGACTGGGAGGAACTGGGATGCACTGGGAGCACTGACCATCATCTTCCTCATCGGCATCATCGTGGCCAACGTGCCCGAGGGGCTGCTGGCCACCGTCACCGTGAGTGGCTGGGGGCAACTGGGACAAACTGGGAACAAACTGGGATGGACTGGGATTGAGATATTGGGGATTGAGATTGGACTGGGATGGACTGGGGTTGAGATATTGGGGATTGGGATGGACTGGGATGGACTGGGAACAAACTGGGAGTGATTGGGAGTGATTGGGAGTGACTGGGATTGAGATATTGGGGACTGGGATGGACTGGGAGGGACTGGGAGGGACTGGGATGGACTGGGATGGACTGGGATGGACTGGGAGCAAACTGGGAGCAAACTGGGAGGGACTGGGATGGACTGAGACTGAGATATTGGGGATTGGGATGGACTGGGAGGGACTGGGATGGACTGGGAGCCACTGGGAACAAACTGGGAGTTACTGGGATGGACTGGAAGGGAGTTACTGAGGTGTAAAGTGGAACTGGGATGGACTGGGAGGGACTGGGAGCCACTGGGATGGACAGGGATGGACTGGGATTGAGATATTGGGGATTGAGATTGAACTGGGATGGACTGGGAGGGACTGGGATGGATTGGGAGTGATTGAGAGGGACTGGGATTGAGATATTGGGGATTGGGATGGACTGGGAGTGACTGGGAGGGACTGGGAGGGACTGGGATGCACTGGGAGCATTGACCATCATCTTCCTCATCGGCATCATCGTGGCCAACGTGCCCGAGGGGCTGCTGGCCACCGTCACCGTGAGTGGCTGGGAGGGACTGGGACAAACTGGGAACAAACTGGGATGGACTGGGATTGAGATATTGGGGATTGGGATGGACTGGGAACAAACTGGGAGTGACTGGGAGCGACTAGGATGGAGATATTGGAGTGTAAAGTGGAACTGGGATGGACTGGGATGGACTGGGAACAAACTGGGAGGGACTGGGATGGACTGAGACTGAGATATTGGGGTGTAAAGTGGAACTGGGATGGACTGGGATGGACTGGGAGGAACTGGGAGCCACTGGGAGCCACTGGGAACAAACTGGGAGTGACTGGGAGTGACTGGGATTGAGATATTGGGGATTGAGATTGAGATATTGGGGACTGGGAGGGACTGGGATGGACTGGGAGGGACTGGGAGCAAACTGGGAGGGACTGGGATGGACTGAGACTGAGATATTGGGGATTGGGATGGACTGGGAGCCACTGGGATGGACTGGGATTGAGATATTGGGGATTGAAATTGGACTGGGATGGACTGGGAGCGACTGGGACCAAGATATTGGGGATTGGGAGTGACTGGGAGGGACTGGGAGCCACTGGGAACAAACTGGGAGTGATTGGGAGTGACTGGGATTGAGATACTGGGGATTGAGATTGGACTGGGAGGGACTGGGATGGACTGGGATGGACTGGGAGCCACTGGGAACAAACTGGGAGTGACTGGGATGCACTGGGAGCATTGACCATCATCTTCCTCATCGGCATCATCGTGGCCAACGTGCCCGAGGGGCTGCTGGCCACCGTCACCGTGAGTGGCTGGGAGGGACTGGGAATGAACTGGGACAAACTGGGATGGACTGGGATGGACTGGGAGCAACTGGGAACAAACTGGGATGGACTGGGATGGACTGAGACTGAGATATTGGGGATTGAGATTGGACTGGGAGGGACTGCGAGCCACTGGGATTGAGATGTTGGGGACTGGGAGTGACTGGGATGGACTGGGATGGACTGGGAGCCACTGGGAACAAACTGGGATGGACTGGGAGAGAAACTGGCGCCATTTTGGGGGGAATTTTTGGCATTTCCCCCCCAAACTGAAGCTCCCAGACCCCGTTTCCCCCCCAGACCCAACTTCCGCCCCAAACCGAAGCCCCCAGACCCAATTTAGAGACCCCAGACCCAATTTGGGGACCCTCCAGAACCCCCAAAATCCACCAGAATTTGGGTGTTCTTCAACTGAAGGTTCCTCCAGGTCCTTTCAGCTCCAATCTTGACCGAATTTCTCCGGGATTTTTGGCATTTCCGCCCCAAACCAAAGCCCCCAGACCCCGTTTCCCCCCCAAACCGAAGCCCCCAGACCCATTTAGAGACCTCAGACCCATTTCAAACCCCCTCAAACCCTCAAGGATTTGGAGATCCACCTACAGAAGGTTCCTCCAGGTGCTTTCGGCTCCGATTTTCACCAAATTTCTCCGGGATTTTTGGCATTTCCGCCCCAAACCGAAGCCCCCAGACCCATTTAGAGACCCCAGACCCATTTCAAACCCTCAGGGATTTGGAGATCCACCTACAGAAGTTTCCTCCGTGTGCTTTCGGCTCCAATCTTGACCGAATTTCTCCGGGATTTTTTGGCATTTCCACCCCAAACCGAAGCCCCCAGACCCATTTCCCCCCCAAACCGAAGCCCCCAGACCCCGTTTCCCCCCCAAAGCGAAGCCCCCAGACCCATTTCCGCCCCCTCCAGGTGTGCCTGACCCTCACTGCCAAGCGCATGGCCAGGAAGAACTGCCTGGTGAAGAACCTGGAGGCCGTGGAGACGCTGGGCTCCACCTCCACCATCTGCTCCGACAAGACCGGGACCCTGACCCAGAACCGCATGACCGTGGCCCACATGTGGTTCGACAACCAGATCCACGAGGCCGACACCACCGAGGACCAGTCGGGTCAGCACGGGGCACTGGGAGGGACTGGGAGGGACTGGGAGGGACTGGGGGGGACTGGGAGGGACTGGGAGGGACTGGGATAAACTGGGAGGGACTGGGAGGGACTGGGAGGGATTGGGATAAACTGGGAGGGACTGGGAGGGACTGGGAGGGACTGGGAGGGATTGGGATAAACTGGGAGGGACTGGGAGGGGAATGGGGGGGACTGGGAGGAATGGGAGGGACTGGGAGGGGATTGGGAGGGACTGGGGTAAACTGGGATAAACTGGGGGGGACTGGGAGGGACTGGGATAAACTGGGAGGGGACTGGGAGGGACTGGGAGGGACTGGGAGGGACTGGGAGGGGATTGGGAGGGACTGGGAGGGGTTTGGGGGTCACTGGGAGGGACTGAGGGGGGATTGGGAGGGACTGGGGGGGACTGGGAGGGACTGGGAGGGGTTTGGGATAAACTGGGAGGGGATTGGGATAAACTGGGATAAACTGGGGGGGACTGGGAGGGATTGGGAGGGACTGGGAGGGACTGGGGGGGACTGGGAGGGACTGGGGTAAACTGGGATAAACTGGGAGGGGAAAATGGGGGGCACTGGGAGGGACTGGGAGGGGATTGGGATAAACTGGGAGGGGATTGGGAGGGACTGGGAGGGACTGGGGGGGACTGGGAGGGACTGGGATAAACTGGGAGGGACTGGGAGGGGAAAATGGGGCAGATTTGGGGGGGTTTTGGGTGGGTTTGGGTGGGATTTGGGGGTGTTTAAGGAAACTGGGAGGGACTGGGAGGGGATTGGGATAAACTGGGAGGGACTGGGAGGGGATTGGGATAAACTGGGAGGGACTGGGAGGGACTGGGGGGGACTGGGGGGGACTGGGAGGGACTGGGAGGGGTTTGGGATAAACTGGGGGGGGGACTGGGAGGGAGTGGGGGGGACTGGGAGGGACTGGGAGGGGATTGGGAGGGGTCTGGGATAAACTGGGAGGGGATTGGGAGGGACTGGGAGGGGAAAATGGGGGAGGTTTGGGGGGGTTTTGGGGGTTTTGGGATTTGGGTTTTTTGGGGGGGGTTTTGGGGGTGTTTAGGGCAACTGGAACAAACTGGGAGGGACTGGGAGGGGTCTGGGGGACACTGGGAGGGGATTGGGGGACACTGGGGGGCACTGGGAGGGGAAAATGGGGGAGTTTTGGGGGGGTTTTGGGTGGGTTTGGGGGTGTTTAAGGAAACTGGGAGGAACTGGGAGGGACTGGGATAAACTGGGAGGGACTGGGATAAACTGGGAGGGACTGGGAAGGGAAAATGGGGGAGTTTTGGGGGGTTTTGGGCAACTGGAACAAACTGGGAGGGACTGGGAAAGGGTTAAAGGGGGATTTGGGGTTACTGGTTTGTACTGGGAGGGACTGGGAGGGGAAAATGGGGGAGTTTTGGGGGAGATTTTGGGGTTTTTTGGGGGGGACTGGGAGGGAGAGGACGGGAAGGAGGACACGAGTTTGGGACAGTTTTGGGGCAATTTTGGGGCAGTTTGGGGGCCGGCAACGTCACCGAATGGGCTCAAATTGATCCGCGCTGGTTTATACCGGTCCGTAGCGGTTTATACCGGTTTGTTACTGGTTTATACTGGTCCATACCGGTCCATACCGGTCTGTTACTGGTTTATACCGGTCCATACTGGTCCATACTGGTCCGAACTGGTGTCTGACCCCTCTCCCCCAGGCACGGCGTTCGACAAGAGCTCTCCCACGTGGGTGGCGCTGAGCCACATCGCCGGGCTCTGCAACCGCGCCGTCTTCAAGGGCGGCCAGGACAACGTGCCCATCCTCAAGGTGCCACTTTGGGGCGGTTTGGGGCGTTTTGGAGGGTTTTTATAAAAAAAAAATAAATTTAAAAAAAATTGGGAATTTTTTGGGATTTAATTGCGATTTTTTTGAGGGTTTTTTGGGGTTTTTTTGGAGATTTTTTGCGGATTTTTTAATAATTTTTTAGGATTTTTCAGGGGATTTTATGGGGATTTTTTAGATTTTTTTAAAATTTATTTAATTAAAAAATTAAAAATATTTTGATTTTTTTAGGACTTTTTAGGGGGTTTTTTTGAGTTTTTTTTTTGGGGGGGATTTTTTGGGATTTAATTGCGATTTTTTGGAGTGGTTTTGGGGGTATCTTGGAGGGTTTTTTTTTGAGATTTTTTGCAGATTTTTAAAAAATGTTTTAGGATTTTTTTTGGGGAGTTTTTTAGATTTTTTTTTTAAATTTTTTAGTATTTTTGAGAGATTTTTTTTAGGACTTTTTGCTTTTTGGGGGATTTTTTTGGTTTGTTTTTGGTTTTTTTTGAGGATTTCTTGGGATTTAATTGCAATTTTTTGAGGGAAGTTTTTTGAGTGCTTTTGAGTGTTTTTTGGAGATTTTTTTTTTTGAGATTTTTTGTGGATTTTTTAGAATTTTTTTAGGATTTTTTTCAGGGAATTTTTTTGAGAGTTTTTAGATTTTTTTAAATTTATTTTTTGTATTTTTGAGAGGTTTTTTTTAGGACTTTTTGGGGGATTTTTTTGGGTTTTTTTTTTTTTTTTGGAGGGGGATTTTTTGGGATTTAATTGCAGGATTTTGGGGGGGAGTATTTTGAGTGTTTTCGGGGGGTTTCTTGGAGGTTTTTTGGAGATTTTTTTAGAGATGTTTTAAATTTTTTAACATTTTTTTAGGGTTGAATTTCCCAATTTTTTTGGGCTTGAAATTCCCAATTTTTTTGGGTTTCCACCCCAATTTTTGGGGTTTGCAATTCCCAATATTTTGGGGGTTGAAATTCCCAATTTTGGGTTTGCAATTCCCAACTTTTGGGGTTGAAATTCCCAATTTTTTTGGGTTTCCACCCCAATTTTTGGGGTTGCAATTCCCAATATTTTGGGGGTTGAAATTCCCAATTTTGGGTTTGCAATTCCCAACTTTGGAGTTGAATTTCCCAATTTCTGGGGTTTGAATTCCCAATTTTTTGGGGTTTGCAATTCCCAATTTCTTTGGTGTTGCAATTCCCAATTTTTAGGGCTTGAATCCCCAATTTTTTGGGGTTGAAATTCCCAACTTTTGGGGTTGAAATTCCCAACTTTTGGGGTTGAATTTCCCAATTCTTTGAGTTTGAAATTCCCAATTTTTTTGGGTTTCCATCCCAATTTTTGGGGTTGAAATTCCCAATTTTTGGGGTTTGAATTCCCAATTTTTTTGGGTTTCCACCCCAATTTTTGCGGGTTTCAATTCCCAATTTTTTTGGGTTTGAAATTTCCAATTGTTGAGGTTGCAATTCCCAATTTTTTTGGGCTTGAAATTCCCAATTTTTTTGGGTTTCCACCCCAATTTTGGGTTTGAAATTCCCAATTTTTTGGGTTTCCATCCCAATTTTTGCGGGTTTCAATTCCCAATTTTGGGGGTTTGAAATTCCCAATTTTTTGGGGGTTTGGAATTCCCAATTTTTTGGGTTTCCACCCCAATTTTTGCGGGTTGAAATTCCCAATTTCTGGGGTTTGAATTCCCAATTTTTGGGGTCTGAATTTCCCGAATTTCGGGATTCTCACCCCGATTCCGGGCTCCGCAGCGCGACGTGGCCGGGGACGCCTCGGAGTCGGCGCTGCTCAAGTGCATCGAGCTCTCCTCGGGCTCCGTCAAGGTCATGAGGGAGAGGAACAAGAAAGTGGCCGAGATCCCCTTCAACTCCACCAACAAATACCAGGTAACCCCCAAAAAAACCGCACCGAAAAAACACCAAAAAAACAAAAAAAAACCCCACCGAAAAAACCCAAAAAACCGCATCAAAAAACCCCAAAAACCGCACCGAAAAAACCCAAAAAACTGCACCAAAAAAACCCCCAAAAAACCGCACCGAAAAAACCCCAAAAACCGCACCGGAAAAACACCAAAAACCGCACCGAAAAAACCCCAAAAACCGCACCGAAAAACACCAAAAAACCGCACCGAAAAACACCAAAAAAATGCACCGAAAAACCCCCAAAAAACCGCACCGAAATACCCCAAAAAACAAAAAAAAACCCCAAAAAACCGCACCGAAAAAACCCCCAAAAAACCAGCAAAAACCCAAAAAAAACGCATCAAAAAACCCCCAAAAAACCGCATCAAAAAACCCCAAAAACTGCACCGAAAAAACCCCCAAAAAACCGCACCGAAAAAACCCCAAAAACCGCACCGAAAAACACCAAAAAACCGCACCGAAAAACACCAAAAAAATGCACCGAAAAACCCCCAAAAAACCGCACCGAAATACCCCAAAAAACAAAAAAAACCCCCCAAAAAACTGCACCGAAATACCCCAAAAAACTGCACCGAAAAAACACCAAAAAACAAAAAAAAACCCCACCGAAAAAACCCAAAAAACTGCATCAAAAAACCCCAAAAACCGCACCGAAAAAAACCCAAAAACCGCACCGAAAAACACCAAAAAACCGCACCGAAAAACACCAAAAAAATGCACCGAAAAACCCCCAAAAAACCGCACTGAAAAGCCCCAAAAAACCGCACCGAAAAAACCCCAAAAAAACCACCAAAAACCAAAAAAACCCCACCAAAAACCCAAAAAAACCCCACCAAAAGCCAAAAAAACCACCCAAAACCCAAAAAAACACCCAAAAAATACCAAAAACAAAAAAAACCACCAAAAAAAAAAAACAAACCACCAAAACCCCAAAAAACCATCAAAACCCAAAAAAACCCCCACCATAAACCAAAAAAACCCCACCAAAAACAAAAAAAACACCAAAAACCCAAAAATCCCCCACCAAAACCCAAAAAACCACCAAAAACCAAAAAAAAAACCACCCAAAAAATGAGGGGAAACAACAACAACCCGAGGGGAACCCAAAAACCCAAAAAAACACCAAAAACCAAAAAAAAAAAAAAAACACCAAAAAAAATGAGAGGAAACACCAAAAAACCCGAGGGGGACACAAAAAACCTGAAGGAGAAACTGAAAACACCAAGGGGAACCCAAAATATATCCTGGGATTCCCAAAATCCCCAAAAGACCCAAAACCGGCATTTTTCACCCCAGCTGTCGATCCACGAGACCGAGGACCCCAACCACACCTTCAAAAAAATCCCCAAAAATTGAATTTATTTCCCCTCCTGGTTTGTCAGGTAAATAGAAATTTTGGGGACCCTCCCCAAAATTAACAAAAAAATCTTAAAAAAAAAATCCCAAATTCCCATTTTTTCACCCCAGCTGTTGATCCGCAAGGCTGAAAAAATCGCCTTTAAAAAATCCCCAAAAATTGAATTTATTTCTCCTCCTGTCTGGTTGGGTAAATAACCCCAACGACGCCTTTAAAAAATCCCCAAAAATTCAATTTATTTCCCATTTTGGGTGGTCGGGTAAATAACGCCTGGTCGGGTAAATAACCCCAATAACGCCTTTAAAAAAATCCCCAAAAATTCAATTTATTTCCCATTTTGGGTGGGAAAATCCCCACCTGGACGGCCCAAACCCCCCCCTAAAAAATATCCCAGAATTCCCAAAATTCCGAAAAGTCCCAAACCCGGCGTTTTTCGCCCCAGCTGTCGATCCACGAGACCGAGGACCCCAACGACGCCTTTAAAAAAATCCCCGAAAATTCAATTTATTTCCTGTTTTGGGTGGGAAAATCCCAACCTGGATGGCCCAAACCCCCCCCAAAGAGAATCCTGGTATTCCCAAAATCCCCAAAAGACCCAAAACCGGCGTTTTTCACCCCAGCTGTCGATCTGCAAGACTGAAAAACCTCCAATAACACCTTTAAAAAATCCCCAAAAATTCAATTTATTTCCCATTTTGGGTGGTTGGGTAAATAATGCCTGGTCGGGTAAATAACCCCAATAACACCTTTAAAAAATCCCCAAAAATTCAATTTATTTCCCATTTTGGGTGGTTGGGTAAATAATGCCTGGTCGGGTAAATAACCCCAATAACACCTTTAAAAAATCCCCAAAAATTCAATTTATTTCCCATTTTGGGTGGTTGGGTAAATAATGCCTGGTCGGGTAAATAACCCCAATAACGCCTTTAAAAAATCCCCAAAAATTCAATTTATTTCCCATTTTGGCTGGTCGGGTAAATAACCCCAACGACGCCTTTAAAAAATCCCCAAAAATTCAATTTATTTCCCATTTTGGGTGGGAAAATCCCCACCTGGACGGCCCAAACCCCCCCCCCAAAAATATCCCAGAATTCCGAAAATCCCGAAAAGACCCAAAAAGGCCGTTTTTCGCCCCAGCTGTCGATCCACGAGACCGAGGACCCCAACGACAACCGGTACCTGCTGGTGATGAAGGGCGCGCCCGAGCGCATCCTGGACCGCTGCTCCACCATCCTGCTGCAGGGCAAGGAGCAGCCGCTGGACGAGGAGATGAAGGAGGCCTTCCAGAACGCCTACCTGGAGCTGGGCGGCCTCGGAGAGAGGGTGCTCGGTGAGATTCGGGGGGTTTTGGGGTTTTTGGGATTTTTTTCGGATTTTTTGGGGTTTTTTTTTATTTTTTTTTTGATTTTTTTCGGATTTTTTTCGGATTTTTTTTGATTTTTTTCGGATTTTTTTCGGATTTTTTTCGGATTTTTTTTGGATTTTTTTTCGGATTTTTTTCGGATTTTTTTTGATTTTTTTCGGATTTTTTTCGGATTTTTTTTTGGATTTTTTTCGGATTTTTTTCGGATTTTTTTCGATTTTTTTTGGATTTTTTTCGATTTTTTTCGGATTTTTTTTTTATTTTTTTCGGATTTTTTTTTGATTTTTTTAGGGTTTTTTTGCAGGTTTTTTTAAATTTTTTTGTATTTTTTTGTATTTTTTTTTTTATTTTGGGGAGGGTTTTCTGGGTTTTATTTTAAGGGATTTTTGGGGGGATTTTTTCGGAATTTTTTTTGGATTTTTTTTTTCAATTTTTTTTTTTTGTGTTTTTAATTTTTGTGGGCTCTTTTTGGGGGAGGTTTTTGGGGTTCTCGTGGGGGTTTGATGAAGGAGGCCTTCCAGAACGCCTACCTGGAGCTGGGCGGCCTCGGAGAGAGGGTGCTGGGTGAGATTTGGGGGGTTTTCGGGTTTTGGGATTTTTTTCGGATTTTTTGGGGGTTTTTTCGGGTTTTTTTCGGATTTTTTTCGGATTTTTTTCAATTTTTTCTTGGATTTTTTTAGGGTTTTTTTGAATTTTTTTGTAATTTTTTTGTATTTTTTCAATTTTTTTTAATTTTGGGGAGGTTTTCTGGGTTTTATTTTAAGGGATTTTTGGGGGGATTTTTTGGAATTTTTTCGAGATTTTTTTCGGAATTTTTAGGGGGTTTTTTGCAGGTTTTTTTAAATTTTTTTGGATTTTTTTTGTATTTTTTTAAATTTTTTTTTTAATTTTGGGGAGGGTTTTTGGGGTTTTATTTTAAAGGATTTTTGGGAGGGAATTTTTGGAATTTTTTTGGGGTGATTTTGGGCTGATTTTTTGTCTGATTTTTGGGCCGATTTTTGGGCTGATTTTGGGCCGATTTTTGCACTGATTTTGGGCCGATTTTTGGGCTGATTTTTGGGCCGTTTTCTGGGCTGATTTTTGGGCTGATTTTGGTCTGATTTTTGGTCTGATTTTTGGGCTGATTTTGGGCTGATTTTTGGTCTGATTTTGGTCTGATTTTTGGGCCAATTTTTGGGCCGATTTTTGGTCCGATTTTTGAGCTGATTTTGGTCTGATTTTGGGCCGATTTTTTGTCTGATTTTGGTCTGATTTTGGGCCGATTTTTGAGCTGATTTTGGTCTGATTTTTGGGCCGATTTTGGGCCGATTTTTTGTCTGATTTTTGGGCTGATTTTTGGGCTGATTTTGGTCTGATTTTGGGCCGATTTTTGAGCTGATTTTGGTCTGATTTTTGCGCTGATTTTGGTCTGATTTTGGTCTGATTTTGGGCCAATTTTTGCGCTGATTTTGGTCTGATTTTGGTCTGATTTTGGGCCAATTTTTGTGCTGATTTTGGTCTGATTTTGGTCTGATTTTGGGGCCGATTTTGGGCCGATTTTTGAGCCGATTTTTGGGCCAATTTTTGGGCCAATTTTTGCGCTGATTTTGGTCTGATTTTGGTCTGATTTTGGGCCAATTTTTGGGCTGATTTTCGGGCCGATTTCTGGGCCCAATTCAGGCAATTTTTGGTGTCTCCCCCGTGCAGGTTTCTGCCACTTCTACCTGCCCGAGGAGCAGTACCCCAAGGGCTTCGCCTTCGACTGCGACGACGTCAACTTCGCCACCGACAACCTTTGCTTTGTGGGGCTCATGTCCATGATCGACCCCCCCCCGCGCCGCCGTGCCCGACGCCGTCGGCAAATGCCGCAGCGCCGGCATCAAGGTGGGACCCCCGAAACGCCCCCCGAAATCCCCACAAAATCCCCTCGAAAAATCTCTCCCGAATTGCCCCAAATCCCCCCAGAATTCCCTCAAAAATTCCCTTTGAATTTCCTCAAAAATCCCCCCCTGAATTTCCTCAAAACGCCCCCCGAAATCCCCCAAAATCCCCTCGAAAAATCTCTCCCGAATTGCCCCAAATCCCCCCAGAATCCCCTCAAAAAATCCTCCCCAAAACCCCCCCAAAATCCCCCCAAAATTCCCTCAAAATCCACCCCAAATTCCCCTCAAAAATCATCCCTGAATCACCCCAAAAATCCCCCCGAAACCCCCCAAAATCCCCTCGAAAAATCTCTCCCGAATTGCCCCAAATCCCCCCAGAATTCCCTCAAAAATTCCCTTTGAATTTCCTCAAAAATCCCCCCCTGAATTTCCTCAAAACGCCCCCCGAAATCCCCCAAAATCCCCTCGAAAAATCTCTCCCGAATTGCCCCAAATCCCCCCAGAATCCCCTCAAAAAATCCTCCCCAAAACCCCCCCAAAATCCCCCCAAAATTCCCTCAAAATCCACCCCGAATTCCCCTCAAAAATCATCCCTGAATCACCCCAAAAATCCCCCCGAAACCCCCCAAAATCCCCTCGAAAAATCTCTCCCGAATTGCCCCAAATCCCCCCAGAATTCCCTCAAAAAATCCCTTTGAATTTCCTCAAAAATCCCCCCTGAATTTCCTCAAAATGCCCCCCGAAACCCCCCAAAATCCCCTCGAAAAATCTCTCCCAAAAATCCTCCCCGAATTCCCCCAAAATCCCCCCCAAATTCCCTCAAAAATCATCTCTGAATCACCCCTGAATTCCCCCAAAATCCGCCCTGAATTCCCTCAAAAATCATCCCCGAATCACCCCAAAAATCCTCCCCAAATTCCCCCCAAAATTCATCCCCAAATCCCCTCCGAATTCCCCTCAAAAAATCATCCCCGAATCACCCCAAAAATCCTCCCTGAATTCCCCAAAATCCCTCAAAAAATCATCCCTGAATCACACCAAAACTCCCCCGAATTCCCCCAAAATCCACCCTGAATTCCCTCAAAAATCATCCCCGAATCACCCCAAAAATCCTCCCTGAATTCCCCAAAATCCCTCAAAAAATCATCCCTGAATCACACCAAAACTCCCCCGAATTCCCCCAAAATCCACCCTGAATTCCCTCAAAAATCATCCCCGAATCACCCCAAAAATCCTCCCCGAATTCCCCCAAATTCCCCCTGAATTCCCCCAAAATCCCCCCAGAATTCCCTCAAAAAATCATCCCCGAATCACCCCTGAATTCCCCCAAAATCCACCCAGAATTCCCCCAAAAATCTCTCCCGAAAAATCCCCCCCAAATTCCCCCAAATCCCCTCCGAATTCCCCTCAAAAATCATCCCCGAATCACCCCAAAAATCCTCCCCAAATTCCCCCAGATTTCCCTCAAAAAACCCCTTTGAATTTCCTCAAAAATCCCCCCTGAACTCCCCCAAAATCCCCCCAGAATTCCCTCAAAAAATCATCCCCAAATCCCCCCTGAATTCCCCCAAAATCCCCTCAAAATCCACCCCAGAATTCCCCTCAAAAATCATCCCCGAATCACCCCAAAAATCCTCCCTGAATTCCCCCAAATCCCCTCCGAATCCCCTCAAAAATTCCCTTTGAATTTCCTCAAAAATCCCCCCTGAATTCCCCCAAAATCCCCCCAGAATTCCCTCAAAAATTCATCCCTAAATCCCCCCGAATTTCCCCAAATCCCCTCTGAATTCCCCTCAAAAATCCTCCCCGAATTCCCCCAAAAATTCATCCCCAAATCCCCCATGAATTCCCCCAAAATCCGCCCTGAATTCCCCCAAAAATTCATCCCCAAATCCCCCCAAATTCCCCCCAAATTCCCCCTGAATTCCCTCAAAATCCCCCCTGAATCACCCCCAAAATTCATCCCCAAATCCTCCCCGATTTCCCCCAAAATCCTCCCCAAAATCTACCCCAAACCACCCCCCCCCCCCAGCCCCAGGTGCCCCCCTCAC
Source organism: Agelaius tricolor (assembly GCF_023055355.1). NCBI lineage: Eukaryota > Metazoa > Chordata > Aves > Passeriformes > Icteridae > Agelaius > Agelaius tricolor. The sequence continues at coordinate 132,739 of NW_027269362.1, read as the reverse complement.
CTGTGCCCCCCTCACCTGTGCCCCCCTCACCTGTGCCTCACCTGTGCCCCGCCCCCAGGTGATCATGGTGACCGGGGACCGCCCAATCATGGCCTGGGTGACCCCAAACCCCCCAGGACCCCTCCCCAGCCCCAGGTGTCCCCTCACCTGTGTCCCCTCACCTGCCCCCAGGTGATCATGGTGACCGGGGACCACCCGATCACGGCCAAGGCCATCGCCAAGGGCGTGGGGATCATCTCCGAGGGCAACGAGACCGTGGAGGACATCGCGGCGCGGCTGAACATACCTGTGAGCCAGGTGAACCCCAGGTGAGACACCCTGAACATACCTGTGAGCCAGGTGAACCCCAGGTGAGAGACAGACAGGTGTGATAGAGAGAGGTGAGACACCCTGAACATCCTGAACATCCCTGTGAGCCAGGTGAACCCCAGGTGAGCCAGGTGTGACAGGTGAGACATCCCTGAACATACCTGTGAGCCAGGTGAACCCCAGGTGAGCCAGGTGTGACAGGTGAGACACCCTGAACATCCTGAACATACCTGTCAGCCAGGTGAACCCCAGGTGAGCCAGGTGTGACATCCCTGAACATACCTGTGAGCCAGGTGAACCCCAGGTGAGAGACAGGTGAACCCCAGGTGAGACACCCTGAACATCCTGAACATACCTGTGAGCCAGGTGAACCCCAGGTGAGAGACACCTGTCAGCCAGGTGAGACACAGCTGAACATACCTGTGAGCCAGGTGAACCCCAGGTGAGCCAGGTGTGACACGGCTGAACATACCTGTGAGCCAGGTGAACCCCAGGTGAGCCAGACAGGTGTGATAGAGACAGGTGAGACACCCTGAACATACCTGTGAGCCAGGTGAACCCCAGGTGAGTCACAGGTGAACCCCAGGTGAGAGACAGGTGAGACAGGTGTGACAGGTGTGACATCCCTGAACATACCTGTGAGCCAGGTGAACCCCAGGTGAGCCCCAGGTGAACCCCAGGTGAGACATGGCTGAACATACCTGTGAGCCAGGTGAACCCCAGGTGAGAGACACCTGTCAGACAGGTGAGACACCCTGAACATCCTGAACATCCCTGTGAGCCAGGTGAACCCCAGGTGAGCCAGACAGGTGAGACAGGTGAGACACAGCCAGGTGAGACAGAGATGGGTGAGATACAGCCAGGTGAGGACATTGCGGCCCGGCTGAACATCCCTGTGAGCCAGGTGAACCCCAGGTGAGTCAGGTGAGCCATTTTAGGGTTCCTGCACCATTTTTGGGGCAAATCCCGTTGGTTTTGGTGTTCCCACGCTGTTCCCAGGGTAAATCCGGGTGTTTTCGGGCTCCCGCACCATTTCTGGGGTAAATCCGTGTGGTTTTGGGTTCCTGCACCGTTTTTGGGGTAAATCCGTGTGTTTTTGGTTGCCTGCACCATTTTTTGGGGTAAATCCGTGTGTTTTTGGGCTCCCGCACCATTTTTTGGGCTAAATCCCATTGTTTTGGGTTCCCGCGCCATTTTTTGGGGTAAATCCGGGTGTTTTCGGATTCCTGCACCATTTTTGGGCTAAATCCTGTTGGTTTTCGGGTTCCTGCACCATTTTTGGGCTAAATCCTGTTGGTTTTGGTGTTCCTGCACCATTTTTGGGCTAAATCCTGTTGGTTTTCGGGTTCCTGCACCATTTTTTGGGGCAAATCCCATTGGTTTTCGGGTTCCTGTGCCATTTTGGGGTAAATCCGTGTGGTTTTGGGTTCCCGCAGGGACGCCAAGGCGTGCGTGATCCACGGCACCGACCTGAAGGACATGAGCTCGGAGCAGATTGACGAAATCCTGCAGAACCACACCGAGATCGTCTTCGCCCGCACGTCCCCCCAGCAGAAGCTCATCATCGTCGAGGGCTGCCAGAGACAGGTGCGACAGCCCCAAAAAACACCCCAAAAATGGCCCAAAAAACCCCAAAAACTGGCCCGAAAAAACCCCAAAAATGGCCCCAAAAATGGTCCCGAAAACCCCCAAAAATGGCCTCAAAAATGGCCCCAAAAAACCCCAAAACGGCCCCAAAAACAGCCCCAAAAATGGCCACAAAAAACCCCAAAAATGGCCCAAAAGAACCCAAAAACGGCCGCAAAAATGGCCTGAAAAATAGCCCCAAAAATGGCCCCAAAAACAGCCCCAAAAATGGCCCCAAAAACCCCAAAAACGGCCGCAAAAATGGCCCGAGAAAACCCAAAAATGGCCTGAAAATACCCCAAAAATAGATCAAAAAATGGCCCCAAAAAACCCCAAAAAACAGCCCGAAAAAACCCCCCAAAAATGGCCCGAAAAATGGTCCCGAAAACCCCCAAAAATGGCCCCAAAAAACTCCAAAAACTGCCCCAAAAAAACCCCAAAAACAGCCTCAAAAATAACCCCAAAAACGGCCCCCAAAAAGCCCCAAAAATAGCCCGAAAAAACCCCAAAAACAGCCCCAAAAACAGCCCCAGAAACCTCAAAAATGGCCCCAAAAAACCCCCAAAAATGGCCCCCAAAAAAAACCCCCAAAATCGGCCCAAACCTCCCATTTCCCCAAAATTTTTCCCCCCCATTTTCCCCCCATTTTCCCCCTAATTTCCCCCCCATTTCCCCCCCGTTTTTTCCCGTTTTTTCCCGTTTTCCCCCCGTTTCCTCGGGGTTTTTCCCATTTTCCCCGTTTCTCGCCCCAAGGGCGCCATCGTGGCGGTGACGGGCGACGGCGTGAACGACTCGCCGGCGCTGAAGAAAGCCGACATCGGCGTGGCCATGGGCATCGCCGGCTCCGACGTGTCCAAGCAGGCGGCCGACATGATCCTGCTGGACGACAACTTCGCATCGATAGTGACCGGGGTGGAGGAAGGTGAGGAACACACCTGGGACAGGTGAGATACACACCTGAGATACACCTGAGATAGGTATGGGATAGGTGAGGTACCAGGGACAGGTATGGGACAGGTGAGATACCTGGGGCAGGCGGCCGACATGATCCTGCTGGACGACAACTTCGCATCGATAGTGACAGGGGTCGAGGAAGGTGAGAAACACACCTGGACAGGTGAGATACACACCTGAGATACACCTGAGATAGGTATGGGATAGGTGAGGTACCAGGGACAGGTGTGGGACAGGTGAGATACCTGGGGCAGGCGGCCGACATGATCCTGCTGGACGACAACTTCGCGTCAATAGTGACAGGGGTCGAGGAAGGTGAGAAACACACCTGGGACAGGTGTGGGACAGGTATGGGACAGGTGAGACACCTGGGGCAGGTGTGGGACAGGTGTGGGACAGGTGATCCTGCTGGACGACAACTTCGCATCGATTGTCACAGGGGTGGAGGAAGGTGAGACACACCTGGGACAGGTGAGATACACCTGGGATAGGTATGGGACAGGTGTGGGACAGGTGAGGGACCTGGGACAGGTGTGGGACAGGTATGGGACAGGTGTGGGACAGGTGATCCTGCTGGACGACAACTTCGCGTCGATAGTGACAGGGGTAGAGGAAGGTGAGGAACACACCTGAGATACACCTGAGATAGGTATGGGATAGGTGAGGTACCAGGGAAAGGTGTGGGACAGGTGTGGGACAGGTGAGGGACCTGGGGCAGGCAGCCGACATGATCCTGCTGGACGACAACTTCGCATCGATAGTGACCGGGGTCGAGGAAGGTGAGACACACCTGGGACAGGTGAGAAACACACCTGAGATAGGTATGGGATAGGTGAGATACCAGGGAAAGGTGTGGGACAGGTGAGATCCTGCTGGACGACAACTTCGCGTCCATTGTGACGGGCATGGAGGAAGGTGAGGAACACACCTGGGACAGGTGAGAAACACACCTGAGATAGGTATGGGACAGGTATGGGATAGATATGGGATAGGTGAGATACCTGGGATAGGTGTGGGACAGGTGGGATCCTGCTGGGCGACAACTTTGCGTCCATCGTGACGGGCGTGGAGGAAGGTGAGACACACCTGGACAGGTGAGAAACACACCTGAGATACACCTGAGACAGGTATGGGATAGGTGAGATACCAGGGAAAGGTGTGGGACAGGTGTGGGACAGGTGTGGGACAGGTGATCCTGCTGGACGACAACTTCGCGTCCATCGTCACAGGGGTGGAGGAAGGTGAGGAACACCTGAGATACACCTGGGACAGGTGTGGGACCTGGGATAGGTGTGGGACAGGTGTGGGGCAGGTGAGGGACAGGTGATCCTGCTGGACAACAACTTCGCATCGATTGTCACTGGCGTGGAGGAAGGTGAGGAACACACCTGAGACAGGTGAGAAACACACCTGAGATAGGTATGGGACCTGGGATAGGTATGGGATAGGTGTGGGACAGGTGAGGTACACCTGGGACAGGTGTGGGACAGGTGAGATACCTGAGACAGGTATGGGACAGGTGTGGGACAGGTGAGATACCTGGGACAGGTGAGGTACCAGGTACAGGTGTGGGACAGGTGTGGGACAGGTGAGGCACACCTGGGACAGGTATGGGACAGGTATGGGACCTGGGGACAGGTGTGGGACAGGTGAGACACCTGGGACAGGTGAGGTACACCTGGGACAGGTGTGGGACAGGTGAGGTACACCTGGGACAGGTGTGGGACAGGTGTGGGACAGGTGAGATACCTTGGACAGGTGAGGTACCAGGTACAGGTGTGGGACAGGTGAGACACCTGGGACAGGTGAGACCCTCCTGGGCGGCCGCTTCCCCCCCACCCTCCCCGCCGTCGGGGCGGGGCTGGCTCAGTTTTGGGGCCAAACCGGGCGTTTTTCGTGTTTTCCGTGCAGGGCGTTTGATTTTTGACAACCTGAAGAAATCGATCGCCTACACCCTGACCAGCAACATCCCCGAGATCACCCCGTTCCTGCTGTTCATCATGGCCAACATCCCGCTGCCGCTGGGCACCATCACCATCCTCTGCATCGACCTGGGCACCGACATGGTGAGGGACCCAAAAACCCTGAAATTCAACCCAAAATCCAGCCAGAAACTGTGAAAATACCCAAAATCCATCAAATCCCCAAAATCCCTAAAATCCGTCCCAAATCACCCCAGTCCCGCTGCCGCTGGGCACCATCACCATCCTCTGCATCGACCTGGGCACCGACATGGTGAGGGGAACCCAAAAACCCCGAAATTCAACCCAAAATCCAGCCAGAAACCGTCAAAATCCGGCCAGAAACTGCGAAAATCCAAATCAAACCAAAAACCCCAAAAAAATCCCAAATCCACCCCAAATCCCGCTGCCGCTGGGCACCATCACCATCCTCTGCATCGACCTGGGCACCGACATGGTGAGGGACCCAAAAACCCTGAAATTCAACCCAAAATCCGGCCAGAAACCGTCAAAATCCATCAAATCCCCAAAATCCCCCAATCCATCCCAAATCACCCCAAATCCCGCACCATCACCATCCTCTGCATCGACCTGGGCACCGACATGGTGAGGGGAACCCAAAAACCCCGGGATTCACCCCAAAAAACCCCGGGATTCACCCCAAAATCTGGCCAGAAACCGTCAAAATCCATCAAATCCCCAAAATCCCTAAAATCCATCCCAAATCACCCCAAATCCGCTGCCGCTGGGCACCATCACCATCCTCTGCATCGACCTGGGCACCGACATGGTGAGGGGAACCCAAAAACCCCGGGATTCACCCCAAAATCCGGCCAGAAACCGTGAAAATCCCAGATTCACACAGAAACCCTAAAAAAATCCCAAATCCACCCCAAATCCGCCACTGCTGGGCACCATCACCATCCTCTGCATCGACCTGGGCACCGACATGGTGAGGGGAACCCAAAAACCCCGGGATTCAACCCAAAATCCGGCCAGAAACTGTGAAAATCCGGCCAGAAACCGTCAAAATCCCCAAAATCCCCAAATCCACCCCAAATCACCCCAAATCCCGCACCATCACCATCCTCTGCATCGACCTGGGCACCGACATGGTGAGGGGAACCCAAAAACCCCGGGATTCACCCCAAAATCCGGCCAGAAACCGTGAAAATCCGGCCAGAAACCGTCAAAATCTACCCAGAAACCCTAAAAACTTCCCAAATCCATCCAGAAACCCCAAATCCACCCCAAATCCACCTCAAATCTGTCCAGAGACCCCAAAAATCCATCCAGGGACCCCAAAATCCACCCCAGAAACCCCCAAATCCACCCCAGAAACCCCAAAACCACCAAAATCCATCCAGAGACCCCAAAATCCACCCTGGAAACCCCAAAATCCATCCAGGGACCCCAAATCCACCAAAATCCACCCCAGAAACCCCAAAATCCATCCAGGGACCCCAAATCTGCTCAGAAACCCCAAAAATCCACCCAGGGATCCCAAAATTCATCCAGGGACCCCAAAATCCATCCCAAATCCACCAAAATCCACCTGGAAACCCCAAAATCCACCCAGGGACCCCAAAACCACCAAAATCCATCCCAGAAACCCCAAAATCCACCCCAGAGTTCCCAAATCCACCTGGAAACCCCAAAAATCCATCCAGGGACCCCCAAATCCTGACCCCCCCATTTTCGGGTTTTTTCCCCCAAAATCCCCCAAATTTTTTGGGACGTTCCCACCCTCCGGGACCCCCCCAAAATCCCCCAAAATTTTTCAGGTGTTCCCCTTAAAATCCCCCCCTACAAAATCCCAAATTTTTGATGTTTCCCCCCCAAATCCTGAGCCCCCATTTTTGGGGTTTTTTCCCCCAAAATCCCCCAAATTTTTTGGGGTGTTCCCACCCTCTGGGACCCCCCAAAATCCCCCAAAATTTTTCAGGCGTTCCCCTTAAAATCCCCTTAGAAAATCCCAAATTTTTGATGTTTCCCCCCAAATCCTGACCCCTCATTTTTGATGTTTCCCCCCCAAATCCTGACCCCATTTTCAGAGTTTTTTCCCCCAAAATCCCCCAAAATTTTTCAGGTGTTCCCCTTAAAATCCCCCCTTAGAAAATCCCAAATTTTTGATGTTTCCCCCCAAATCCTGACCCCTCATTTTCGGGTTTTTTCCCCCAAAATCCCCCGAATTTTTTGGGGTGTTCCCACCCTCTGGGACCCCCCCAAAATCCCCCAAAATTTTTCAGGTGTTCCCCTTAAAATCCCCTTAGAAAATCCCAAATTTTTGATGTTTCCCCCCAAATCCTGACCCCCCATTTTCGGGGTTTTTTCCCCAAAATCCCCCGAATTTTTTGGGGCGTTCCCACCCTCTGGGACCCCCCCAAAATCCCCCAAAATTTTGGGGTGTCCCCCCCAGGTCCCGGCCATCTCCCTGGCCTACGAGGCGGCCGAGAGCGACATCATGAAACGGCAGCCGCGGAACCCCCGGAGCGACAAACTGGTCAACGAGCGGCTCATCAGCATGGCCTACGGCCAGATCGGTCAGTGGTCACTCACTGGTCACTCCCAGGGGTCACTCAGGGGTCACTCGGGTCAGTCATGGTCAGTCATGGTCACCCATGGTCAGTCATGGTCATCCATGGTCATCCATGGTCATTCATTGTGATCCATGGTCAGCCATGGTCAACGAGCGGCTCATCAGCATGGCCTACGGCCAGATCGGTCAGTGGTCACTCACTGGTCACTCCCAGGGGTCACTCGGGGGTCACTTGGGTCAGTCATGGTCAGTCATGGTCATCCATGGTCAGTCATGGTCAGCCATGGTCAGCCATTGTGATCCATGGTCAACGAGCGGCTCATCAGCATGGCCTACGGCCAGATCGGTCAGTGGTCACTCACTGGTCACTCCCAGGGGTCACTTGGGTCATCCATGGTCATCCATGGTCATCCATGGTCATCCATTGTGATCCATGGTCAGCCATGGTCAACGAGCGGCTCATCAGCATGGCCTACGGCCAGATCGGTCAGTGGTCACTCACTGCGGTCACTCAGGGGTCACTCGGGTCAGTCATGGTCAGTCATGGTCATCCATGGTCAACGAGCGGCTCATCAGCATGGCCTACGGCCAGATCGGTCAGTGGTCACTCACTGGTCACTCCCAGGGGTCACTCGGGTCAGTCATGGTCAGTCATGGTCAGTCATGGTCATCCATTGTGATCCATGGTCAGTCATGGTCAGCCATGGTCAACGAGCGGCTCATCAGCATGGCCTACGGCCAGATCGGTCAGTGGTCACTCACTGGTCACTCCCAGGGGTCACTCGGGGGTCACTCGGGTCAGTCATGGTCAGCCATGGTCAGTCAGGGTCAGCCATGGTCATCCATGGTCAGTCATGGTCATCCATTGTGATCCATGGTCAGCCATGGTCAACGAGCGGCTCATCAGCATGGCCTACGGCCAGATCGGTCAGTGGTCACTCACTGGTCACTCCCAGGGGTCACTCGGGTCAGTCATGGTCATCCATTGTGATCCATGGTCAGTCATGGTCAACGAGCGGCTCATCAGCATGGCCTACGGCCAGATCGGTCAGTGGTCACTCCCAGGGGTCACTCGGGGGTCACTCAGGGGTCACTCATGGTCACCCATGGTCAGTCATGGTCACCCATGGTCAGCCATGGTCATCCATGGTCAGTCATGGTCACCCATGGTCATCCATGGTCAGCCATGGTCAGCCATTGTGATCCATGGTCAGCCATGGTCAACGAGCGGCTCATCAGCATGGCCTACGGCCAGATCGGTCAGTGGTCACTCCCAGGGGTCACTCAGGGGTCACTCGGGTCAGCCATGGTCATCCATGGTCAGTCATGGTCAGTCATGGTCAGCCATGGTCATCCATTGTGATCCATGGTCAGCCATGGTCAGCCATGGTCAACGAGCGGCTCATCAGCATGGCCTACGGCCAGATCGGTCAGTGGGCACTCCCAGGGGTCACTCAGGGGTCACTCGGGTCAGTCAGGGGTCACTCGGGTCAGTTATGGTCAGTCATGGTCATCCATGGTCATCCATGGTCAACGAGCGGCTCATCAGCATGGCCTACGGCCAGATCGGTCAGTGGGCACTCACTGGTCACTCCCAGGGGTCACTCGGGTCAGTCATGGTCAGCCATGGTCACCCATGGTCAGTCATGGTCAGCCATGGTCAGCCATTGTGATCCATGGTCAACGAGCGGCTCATCAGCATGGCCTACGGCCAGATCGGTCAGTGGTCACTCACTGCGGTCACTCAGGGGTCACTCAGGGGTCACTCATGGTCAGTCATTGAGTTTCATTGGGTCCTGTTGGCTCCCATTGGCTCCCATTGGGCCCTGTTGAGTTTCATTGGCTCCCGTTGACTCCCATTGACTCCCATTGACTCCCATTGGCTCCCATTGGTTCCCGTTGGCTCCCATTGGCTCCAGTTGGGTTTCATTGACTCCCATTGGTTCCTGTTGGCTCCCGTTGGGTCCTGTTGAGTTTCATTGGCTCCCATTGGCTCCAGTTGAGTTTCATTGACTCCCATTGGCTCTCGTTGGCTCCCATTGGCTCCTGTTGGGTCCCATTGGGTCCTGTTGAATTTCACTGACTCCCATTGGCTCCTGTTGGCTCCAGTTGAGTTTCATTGGCTCCCATTGACTCCCGTTGGCTCCCATTGGCTCCAGTTGAGTTTCATTGGCTCCCGCTGACTCCCATTGGCTCCAGTTGAGTTTCATTGGCTCCCATTGGCTCCCGCTGACTCCCATTGGGTCCTGTTCAGTTTCATTGGCTCCCATTGACTCCCATTGGCTCCCATTGGCTCCCATTGGCTCCTGTTGAGTTTCATTGACTCCCATTGACTCCCATTGGTTCCCGTTGAGTTTCATTGACCCCCATTGACTCCCATTGGCTCCTGTTGAGTTTCACTGACTCCCATTGACTCCCATTGGCTCCCGCCGACTCCCATTGGCTCCCGCTGCCCCCCTGAGCCGCGGTTTTCCCGCAGGGATGATCCAGGCGCTGGGCGGGTTCTTCGCCTACTTCGTGATCCTGGCGGAGAACGGGTTCCTGCCCTCGTGCCTGGTGGGGATCCGGCTGCGCTGGGACGACCGCACCATCAACGACCTGGAGGACTCCTACGGGCAGCAGTGGGTGCGTGCCCCCCCGAAACACGGGGGTCCCGAAAAATGGGGGTGCCCGAAAATGGAGATTCCTGAAAATGGGGGGTCTGAAAAATGGAGATTCCTGAAAATGGGGGTCCTAAAAAATGGGGGTGCCAAAAAAATGGAGATTCCTGAAAATGGGGGTGCCAAAAAATGGGGGTGCCAAAAAATGGGGGATGCCCGAAAGTGGGGGTCCTGAAAAATGGAGATTCCTGAAAATGGGGGTGTCCGAAAATGGAGGATCCCCGAAAAATGGGGGTGCCAAAAAATGGGGGTGCCCGAAAATGGGGGTGCCCAAAAATGGGGGTCCTGAAAAATGGAGATTCCTGAAAATGGGGGTGCCAAAAAATGGGGGATCCCCAAAAAACAGGAATCCTGAAAAATGGAGATTCCTGAAAATGGGGGTCCCCAAAAAATGGGGATCTCCAAAAACATGAATCCTGAAAAATGGCACTCCCCGAAAATGGGGGTCCCCAAAAATGGGGGTGCCCGAAAATGGGGGTGCCAAAAAAATGGGGGTGCCCAAAAATGGGGGTCCTGAAAAATGGGGGTCCCCAAAAATGGGGGTGCCCGAAAATGAGGGTCCCGAAAAATGGGGGATGCCTGAAAATGGGGGTTCTGAAAAATGGAGATTCCTGAAAATGGAGGTGCCAAAAAAATGGGGGTGCTAAAAAATGGGGGTGCCCGAAAATGGGGGTGCCAAAAAAAGTGGGGGTGCCCGAAAATGGGGGTGCCAAAAAAATGGAGATTCCTGAAAATGGGGGTGCCAAAAAATGGGGGATGCCTGAAAACGGGGGTCCTGAAAAATGGAGATTCCTGAAAATGGGGGTGCCCGAAAAATGGGGGTCCCGAAAATGGGGGTCCCAAAAAAATGGGGGTGCCCGAAAATGGGGGTGCCAAAAAAATGGGGGTGCCTAAAACCAGGAATCCTGAAAAATGGAGATTCCTGAAAATGGGGGTGCCAAAAAATGGGGGATCCCCAAAAAATCAGAATCCTGAAAAACAGGGATCCCCAAAAATGGGGGGGGTCCCAAAAAACAGGAGTCTCCAAAAATGGGAATCCCCAAAAAAATAGGGATTTCTGAAAATGGGGATTCCTAAAACCAGAGCTTTTTTGGGGGGGCATTTTGACCATTTTTTGACCATTTTTTGTGGGGTGTCTTGAGCATTTTTTGGGGCATTTTGACCATTTTTTGACCATTTTTGGACCACTTTTTTGTGGGGTGCTTTTGAGCATTTTTTGGGGCATTTTGACCATTTTTCGGGGGGGCATTTTGAGCTATTTTTGGGGAGGCATTTTGAGCAATTTTGATCTTTTTTGGGGGGGCTTTTTGAACATTTTTTGGCGGCCATTTTGATCATTTTTGGGGGGCCATTTTGATCATTTTTGGGCGGCCATTTTGATCATTTTTTGAGAGCATTTTGATCATTTTTGGGGGGGCATTTTGACCATTTTTGGGGGCCATTTTGATCATTTTTTTGGGGGTCATTTCAGTCTTTTTTTGGGGGCTGTTTTGATCATTTTGGGGGGGGGCATTTCCATCATTTTTGGGCGGCCATTTTGATCATTTTTTTGGGGGCATTTCAATCATTTTTTGGGGCCATTTTGATCATTTTCGGGGGGGTTTCAATCATTTTTTTGGGGGCTGTTTTTATAATTTTTCGTGGCCATTTTGGTCATTTTTGGGGGCCATTTTGATCATTTTTGGGGGTCCTTCCAATCATTTTTTTGGGGGCTCTCTTGATAATTCCTCATGGCCATTTTGACCCTTTTTTTGGGGTCATTCCAATCATTTTTTGGGGGCTGTTCTCATAATTCCTCATGGCCATTTTGACCCTTTATTTGGGGTCATTCCAATCATTTTTTTGGGGCTGTTCTCATAATTCCTCATGGCCATTTTGACCCTTTTTTTGGGGTCATTCCAATCATTTTTTTGGGGCTGTTCTCATAATTCCTCATGGCCATTTTGACCCTTTTTTTGGGGTCATTCCAATCATTTTTTTTGGGGCTGTTCTCATAACTCCTCATGGCCATTTTGCCCCTTTTTTTGGCCCCATTTTGCCCAATCTCCACGCCACATTTCACCCATTTTTTTGAGGCCGTTTTCCGCCTTTTCGGGCCGGGGTTTTTTCGGGGCGCGTCCCGGCTGGGCCGACCCCGTTCCTTTGAGGAGGGGTCCCTGACCCGAGCCCCCCCCCCGGCCCCCCCAGACGTACGAGCAGCGCAAGGTGGTGGAGTTCACGTGCCACACGGCGTTCTTCGTCAGCATCGTCGTCGTGCAGTGGGCCGACCTCATCATCTGCAAGACGCGGCGCAACTCCGTCTTCCAGCAGGGCATGAAGTGGGTCTGGGGGCCCCGAAATTTTGGGGTGGGGTCCCCAAAATTCTGGGGGGGGTCCCCAAAATTCTGGGTCCCCGAAATCTTGGGTGGGGAGGTCCCCAAATTTCTGGGAGAATCCCTGAATTTTCCCTGAAAATTGGAATTGGGGAGGTCAAAGCGTGGATGGGGCGTTAATGGGAGCAGGAGGGAAATGGATTTGAGGGGTCCCCAAAAATTCTGGGGGGTGGTCCCCGAAATTCTGGGGGGGTCCCAAAATTCTGGGAGGTCCCCAAAATTCTGGGAGGGGTCTCCAAAATCCCAGGGAGGCCCCCAAAATCCTGGGAGAATCCCCCAAAAATTGGGGAGGTCAAAGCGTGGATGGGGCGTTAATGGGAGCAGGAGGGGGAAATGGGTTTGAGGAGGGGTCCCCAAAAATTCTGGGGGGTGGTCCCAAAATTCTGGGAGGTCCCCAAAATTCTGGGAGGGGGTCCCCGAATTTCTGGGAGAATCCCTGAATTTGTGGGAGCATCCCCAAAAATCCAGGGAAGGTCAAAATATGGGATGAGGCATCATTGATGGGAGAAGGAAAATGGATTTGGGGAGGGGTCCCCAAAATTCTGGGAGGGGGTCCCAAAATTCAGGGAGAGGGTCCCCAAAATTCTGGGGGGGGTCCCCAAATTTTAGGGAGGTCCCCAAAATCCCAGGGAGGTCCCCAAAATCCTGGGAGAATCCCCCCAAAAAATTGGGGAGGTAAAAACTCAGGAGGGGGCTGAATTTGGGGAGGGGTCCCCAAAATTCTGGGGGGGTCCCCAAAATTCTGGGGGGGGGGTCCCCAAAATCCTGGGGGGGTCCCCAAAATTCTGGGAAGGTCCCCAGGAAACAGCAGAGCCCCCGGGAATTTTGGGGGGATTTTGTGGAATTTTTGGGCAGGGATTTTAGGGGAAATTTTGTGGGAATTTCGGGGAAATTTTTGGGGTGAATTTTGGGGGAATTTTGTGGAATTTCGGGGAATTTTTTGGGGGGAATTTGGGTGGAATTTTGGGAGGAATTTTAGGGGGAATTTTAGGGGGAATTTTTGAGGGAATTCGGGGGAAATTTTGTGGAATTTTTTGGGGGAGGAATTATAGGGGATTTTGGGGGGATTTTCGAGAAAATGTTGGGAGGATTTTTGGGGAATTTTAGGGGGGATTTTGGGGAGAATTTGGGAGGAATTTTTGAGGGGAATTTAGTGGGAATTTTGGGGAATTTTGGGGGGAAATTTTGGGGGGATTTTGGGGGATTTTGGGGGGATTTTAGAGATTTTTTGGGGGGCAATTTTCGAGGGGGATTTTGGGGGGAATTTTGTGGGAATTATGGGGAATTTTTGGGGTGGAATTTTGGGGGATTTTGGGGGGACTTTAGAGATGTTTTGGGGGGCAATTTTCGAGGGGGATTTTGGGGGATTTTGGGGGGAAATTTTGTGGGAATTACGGGGAATTTTTGGGGTGGAATTTTGGGGGATTTTAGAGATTTTTTGGGGGGGAATTTTGGGGGAAAATTGGGGGGACTTTTGGGGGAATTTTGGGGGAAAATTGAGTGGACTTTGGGTGAATTTTGGGTTGTTCCCACTGACGCGTTTTGGGCTGGTTTTTGTGGGGTGTTTTTTTTAGGAACAAAATCCCGATTTTCGGGTTTTTTGGGGGGGCCGCGTTTCGGGGTCGATTCTCTCGGATTTGGGGGCTCCCGGTGACGTTTTTTGTTTTTTCCTGCTGTTTTTTTTAGGAACAAAATCCTGATTTTCGGGCTCTTCGAGGAGACGGCGCTGGCCGCGTTCCTCTCCTACTGCCCCGGCATGGACGTGGCTCTGCGCATGTACCCCCTCAAGTGAGCCCCAAAACCCTGGGAATTCACCCCAAAAACAGGGCAGGACCCAGAAATCCGCGGAATTCACCCCAGAATTGGGGGATCAACCCCAAAACCCCGGAAATTCACCCCAAAAACGGGGGCGGGACCCAGAAATCCGCGGAGTTCACCCCAAAATTGGGGGGTCGACCCCAAAATCCGGGAAATTCACCCCAAAAACGGGGGCGGGACCCAGAAATCCGCGGAGTTCACCCCAAAATCGGGGCTTGACCCCAAAATCCGGGAAATTCACCCCAAAATCCCAACCCGGGAGGGGGAGGGAATCCCTTTAAAGGGGGGGGGGGTTTGGGGGGATTTTGAGCTTTTTATTTTTAATTTTGAGCAATTTTTAATAATTTTTTTAAACCTTTTTTAGGGGGGTTTTGACTGATTTTTGGGGAGTTTTGGAACATTTTATTTTTATTTTGAACATTTTTATTTTTATTTTTATTTTGAGCATTTTTATTTTTATTTTGAGCATTTTTTAAAAATTTTGAGCGATTTTTGGTATTTTTTTTTAGCATTTTTAGGGGGGGGTTTTCATTGATTTTTGGGGAGTTTTGGAACATTTTATTTTTATTTTGAACATTTTTATTTTTATTTTGAGCATTTTTTATTTTTATTTTGAGCATTTTTTTTAAAAATTTTGAGCGTTTTTTTGGTTATTTTTTTTAGCATTTTTAGGGGGGTTTTGATTGATTTTTGTGGGGTTTTTGACCTTTTTTTTTGCCTTTTGACCATTTTCAGGGTTTTTGACCTTTTTTTGGCTTTTTGACCATTTTTTTTGCCTTTTGACCATTTCTTTGTGGGGATTTCAACCATTTTTTGGCTTTTGACCTTTTTTTGTGGGTTTCCACCATTGTTTTCAAATTTTGCCCATTTCCTGTGGCATTTCACCATTTTTGGGCGTTTTTGACCATTTTTTGGGTGTTTTTGACCATTTCTTTGTGCGATTTTCACCAAATTTTTGCGTGGTTTTGACCATTTCTTCACCATTTTTGACTTTTTTTGGTTTGTTTTGTTTCCAACCATTTCTTTCGCATTTTCGCCATTTTTTCGCCGTTTCCCACCATTTTTTTTTGTTTTTCCCCATTTCCTCCCCGTTTTTGACCGTTTCTTGGTGGTTTCTCCCCAAATTTCCCCTCCTTTTGCCCCAGGCCCAGCTGGTGGTTCTGCGCCTTCCCCTACTCCTTCCTCATCTTCGTCTACGACGAGATCCGCAAGCTCATCCTGCGCCGCAACCCCGGAGGTTTGGGGCAAATTCCGCTGATTTTGGGCAAATTCCGGGCGGGAATTTCGGGGGAATTTTAGGGGGGATTTTGGGGGATT
Organism: Agelaius tricolor; assembly: GCF_023055355.1. NCBI lineage: Eukaryota > Metazoa > Chordata > Aves > Passeriformes > Icteridae > Agelaius > Agelaius tricolor. The sequence goes on along the minus strand of NW_027269362.1, from coordinate 117,183 downwards.
TTAAGGGATTTTTTTTGGAATTTTTTGGGGGGATTTTGGGGGAATTTTAAGGGATTTTAAGGGAATTTTTTTGGATTTTTTTTTGGGAATTTTGGGGGGAATTTCGGGGAAATTTGGGGGGAAGTTTAGGGGGAAATTTCGGGATTTTTTGGGGGGAATTTTGGGGGGATTTTAGGGGATTTTAAGGGAATTTTTTTGGAAATTTTTTTGGGGAATTTTTTTGGGGAATTTTTTGGGGAATTTTTTGGGGAATTGTTTTTGGGAATTTCGGGGAAATTTGGGGGGAAATTTGGGGGGAAAATTCGGGAATTTTTTGGGGAATTTTGGGTGGATTTTGGAGGAATTTTGATGAGATTTTGGGGGAATTTGGGGGAGGATTTTGGTGGGGACTTTGGGTGGATTTTGGGGATGATTTTTGGGAAGATTTTTTGGGGTATTTTACGTGGATTTTGGTGGAATTTTAGGGAGGAATTTTGGGGGATTTTTGGTGGAATTTTGGGTGAATTTTGGTGGGATTTTGGGGGGGAATTTTGGGGGGATTTTGTGGAGAATTTGGGGGGGAAATTTTGGGGGAAATTTGCGGGAATTTTGGGGGGAATTTGGGAAGAATTTCGCAGGAATTTTGGGGCCAATTTGATGATTTTTGCTTCCACCCCTCACCTTTTTTTCCTCCTTTTTTATTTCCAGGTTGGGTGGAGAAGGAAACCTATTACTGACCCCCCCCCCCCAAAAAAAACCAACCACGGGACCCCCCCCCCAAAAAAAACACAACAACAACACGAGACCCCCCCCCCAAAATCCCCTTTTTTCCCCCCAAAAAAATCCCATTTTTCCCTCCCAAAAATTCCCCTTTTTTCCCCCCCCAAAAATTCCCCTTTTTTCCCCCCCAAAAATTCCCTTTTTTGCCCCCCAAAAATTCCCTTTTTTCCCTCAAAAACAGAAAAAATTTTTGGGGGGGTCCCCAAAAAGCTCCCGGACCCCCCCCCCCCCCAAAAAAAATAAAAAACCAACCCAAAAAAATCGGGATTTTGGGGAGGGGGAGGGGCAAAATTGGGGATATTTTGGGGGGGGGTCTCCCCCTGCCCCGCCCCCCCCCCCCCCCCCACTTTGTGTCGTCGTGTGAAGAAAATAAATTTAAAAAAAAAATTAAAAATAAAAATAAAAATATTGAAAAAAAAACGGGGAAAAACGCGGGGAGAAAAACGAAGAAAAAAGAAGAAGAAGAAAAAAAAAGTGAAAATAATGAAAAATGAAAATAATGAAAAATAAATAATGAAAATAAATAATGAAAATAAATAATGAAAATAAATGATGAAAATGATGAAAAATGATGAAAAATGATGAAAAATGACGAAAATAAAAATAAAATTACGGAATTTTCCCCCTCCCCTCTTTCCCCCCCCTCCCCTCCCACCAACGCGGGAAAATAAAAAATAAAAAAATAAAAATTAAAAAAAAAAAAATGGGGAAAAAAAATAGGAAAAAGAAAAAAAGAACAAAAAATGGGAATTGAGCAAATAAAGCAGAAATCGGAGCCCGAGTGGATTCTGGGGGGAAAACGGGGGATTTTGGGAGCTTTTTTTGGGGGGAAAAAGGGGAAATTTTGGGAATTCGGGGATTTTGGGAATTATTTGGGAATTTTTTGGGGGCAAAAAGGGGGAATTTTGGAATTCGGGAATTTTGGGGATTATTTGGGAATTTTTTGGGGGGCAAAACGGGGGGAAATTCGGGAAAAATTTGGGATTTTGAGGAGCTCCAAAAATTGGGGGAGGAAAATGAAATTTCGGGGTCATAAAAATCCGGGAAAATTTGGGAAAATTTGGGGGGGATCACACACAAGATTGCGGTCACGTGACGCATTTATTTATTTATTCATTTATTATTTTATTTATTATTTTATATTTTATTTTAATTTTTATTTATTTATTTGGTTTTGGGGGGGGTCCCGGACCCCCAAATTGGGGGAGGGGGACCCCAAAGGAGGGGGAGGGGGCGGGGGGAATTTTGGGGGGAGATTTTGGGGTGAATTTGGGAGATTTTGGGGTCATCTGGGGGGATTTTGAAGAAATTTTGGGGCGATTTTGGGGCGATTTTCAGAGGGGTTGGGATTTTCGGGTCCCTGCGATTTTGGGTCGATTTTGGGGTTAATTTTGGGGATTTTGGGGTCAATTTTGGGGATTTTGGGGTGAAATTCGGATTATTCTGAGGTAATTCGGGGATTTGGGGTCATTTCGGGATAATTTTGAGGTGATTTTGGGGCTATTTTAGGTGATTTTGGGGTGATAATTTTGGGGTAATTTCAGGGGATTCTGGGCCGATTTTGGGGGGATTTCAGGGGAATTTTGGGGTGATTATTTCGGGGTAATTTCAGAGAATTTTTGGGGTGATGATTTTGGGTTTATTTCAGAGGATTTTTGGGGTGATTTCAGGGGGTTTTGGGGTGATTTTGGGGTGATTATTTTGGGGTCATTTAGGGATGATTTTGGGGTGATTTTGGCTATTTTGGGGTGATTATTTTGGGGTGATTTTGGGGCGATTTCAGGCGATTTTGGGGTGGTGATTTTGGGTTTATTTCAGAGGATTTCGGGGTGATTTTGGGTTTATTTCAGAGGATTTTGGGGTGATAATTTTGGGGCGATTTCAGAGGATTTTGGGGTGGTAATTTTGGGGCAATTCCAGGCGATTTTGGGTTTATTTCAGAGGATTTTCAGGTGATGATTTTGGGTTTATTTCAGGCGATTCTGGGGTGATTATTTTGGTTTTATTTCAGGGGATTTTGGGGTGATAATTTTGGGGCCATTTCAGGCGATTTTTGGGTGCTGATTTTGGGTTTATTTCAGAGGATTTCGGGCTGATTTTGGGGCGATTTCAGGTGGTTCGGGGGCGCTGATTTTGGGTTTATTTCAGGCGGTTTTGGGGCGCTGATTTTGGGGTAATTTCAGAGAATTTTTGGGGCGCTGATTTTGGTTTTATTTCAAAGGATTTCGGGGTGATTTTGGGGCGATTTCAGGCAATTTCGGGGCGGTGATTTTGGGTTTATTTGAGAGAATTTTGGGGTGATTATTTTGGGGTGATTTTGGGGCGATTTCAGGCGATTCTGGGGCGCTGATTTTGGGTTTATTTCAGAGGATTTCGGGGTGATTTTGGGGCGATTTCAGGCGGTTTTGGGGTGGTGATTTTGGTTTTATTTCAGGGGATTTTGGGGTGATTTTGGGGCGATTTCGGGGCGGTGATTTTGGGTTTATTTCAGGCGATTTTGGGGTGCTGATTTTGGGTTTATTTCAGAGGATTTCGGGGTGATTTTGGGGCCATTTCAGGCGGTTTTGGGGTGGCGATTTTGGGTTTATTTCAGAGGATTTTGGGTTTATTTCAGGGGATTTCGGGGTGATTTTGGGGCGATTTCAGGCGATTTTGGGGTGCTGATTTTGGGTTTATTTCAGAGGATTTTCAGGTGCTGATTTTGGGGTTATTTCAGGCGATTCTGGGGTGATTATTTTGGTTTTATTTCAGGGGATTTCGGGGTGATTTTGTGTTTATTTCAGAGGATTTCAGGCCATTTCGGGGCGGTGATTTTGGGTTCATTTCAGGGGATTTTGGTCACACGGGCTCCATCTCCAGCTCGGGGCTCTCGGGCGGGTCCAGATCCCTGAGCGCCGCGTGGGACCCCAAAAACACCAGGGCGGCTCCTGGGGGGGGGCAAAGGGGGCGTCAGGGGGGACCCCAAAACCGGGACCCCCCCAAAAACCCCAAAACCCCTGAAATCCCCACAAAAATCCCCCCAAAAACCCCAAAATTCCCACAAAAATCCCAAAATTCCCACAAAATCCCAAAATTCCCAAAATTCCACCCAAAACCGGGACCCCAAAAACACCAGGGCGGCTCCTGGGGGGGGGGAAAGGGGGGGTCAGGGGGGACCCCGAAACCGGGACCCCCCCAAAAACCCAAAAATCCAGAAATTCCCACAAAAATCCCAAAATTCCCACAAAATCCCAAAATTCCCAAAATTCCACCCAAAACCGGGACCCCAAAAACACCAGGGCGGCTCCTGGGGGGGGGAAAGGGGGGGTCAGGGGGGACCCCGAAACCGGGACCCCCCCAAAAAACCCAAAAATCCAGAAATTCCCACAAAAATCCCAAAAATTCCAAAATCCCCACAAAAATCCCCAAATTCCCACAAAATCCCAAAATTCCCACAAAAACCCCCAAAACCGGGACCCCCCCCAAAAAAAACCTCAAAAATCCAAAAATCCTCCCAAAAATCCCAAAATGCCCCCCAAAAATCCCAAAATTCCCACAAAAAGCCCCCAAAACTGGGACCCCCCCAAAAACCCCGAAATCCACCCCCAAAAAAACCCAAAATCCCCCCAAAAAAACCCAAATCCCACCCAAAACCCACAAATCGCCCCAAAAAACCCAAAATCCCCTCAAAAAACCCAAAATCCCCCCAAAAAAACCCCAAAATCCCTGAAATGCCCCCCAAAACCGGGACCCTCCCCCTCCCAAAAAAAAACCCCCAAAACCCCCCCAAAAACCTCCCCAAAATTGGGAACCCCCCCCCCAAATTTTTGGGAATTTTTGGGGATTTTTGGGGTCGGGGTTATTTTTTTGGGGGGAATTTGGGGTTTTTTGGGATCGGGATTTTTTTGGGCAGTGTTTTGGGGGGAATTTCGGGGTTTTTGGGGTTGGGGACGCTCATTTTGGGGTGGATTTTGGGGTGAATTTCGGGTATTTTGGGGTCGGGGATGCTCATTTTGGGGTGAATTTGGGGTTTTTTGGGATCGGGATTTTTCGGGGGGGATTTTGGGGGAATTTCGGGGATTTTGGGGTCGGGGATGCTCATTTTGGGGTGAATTTGGGGTTTTTTGGGGTCGGGGATGCTCATTTTGGGGTGGATTTGGGGTATTTTGGGGTGGGGATGCTCATTTTGGGGTGGATCTCGGGGATTTTGGGGTCGGGGACGCTCATTTTGGGGTGAATTTGGGGTTTTTTGGGTCGGGGCGCTCATTTTGGGGTGAATTTGGGGTGAATTTCGGGGTTTTTGGGGTCGGGACGCTCATTTTGGGGTGAATTTGGGGTGAATTTGGGGTGTTTTGGGTCGGGGTCTCACCCAGCAGCCAGAACACGGCCGCCCCCGCCCCCGCCAGCCACAGCAGCGGCAGCGACGCCCCCCCGGCCACGCCCAGCTGGTGGGCGGGGCTCAGCTCACGGCCTGGCGGGAAAACAGCGGGGAAACCGGTGAGGGGCAGGAAAAACCAGTATGGACCAGTATAAACCAGTATAAACCATTAAAAACCGGTGAGGGGCAGGAAAAACCAGTATGGACCAGTATAAACCAGTATAAACCATTAAAAACCGGTAAGGGGCAGGAAAAACCAGTATGGACCAGTATAAACCAGTATAAACCATTAAAAACCGGTAAGGGGCAGAAAAAACCAGTAAAAACCAGTAAAAACCGGTAAAAACCGGTAAGGAGCAGGGTGGATCAGTATGGACCAGTATGGACCAGTATGGATCAGGAAAAACCAGTATAAACCATTAAAAACCGGTAAGGACCAGTAGGGACCAGTAAAAACCAGAAAAAAAAATTAAAAACCAGTAAGGACCAGTATGGACCAGCACGGACCAATACAAACCAATATAAACCAGTAAGGACCAGTCCCCCCCAGTTCCTCCTGGTCCCCCCCAATTCCATCCCAGTCCCTCCCAGTTCCCCCCATTCCCATCCCAGTCCCTCCCAGTCCCTCCCAGTCCCTCCCAGTCCCTCCCAGTCTCACCCAGCAGCACCAGCGGCGCCTCCCGGCTCCGGACGGCGACGACGGCGGCGACGAAAACGCAGAGAGCGACCAAGAGCAGGGGGGAGGAGAGCCTGGGGATAAACTGGGATTGACTGGGATATACTGGGATATACTGGGATATACTGGGAGGGACTGGGATATACTGGGATATACTGGGAGGGACTGGGAGGGACTGGGGATACTGGGAGGAGAGCCTGGGGAGGGACTGGGTTATACTGGGATGGACTGGGAGGGACTGGGAGGGACTGGGAGGGACTGGGAGGGACTGGTTTATACTGGGAGGAGAGCCTGGGGAGATACTGGGATAAACTGGGAGGCACTGGGATAAACTGGGGGGTTACTGGTTTATACTGGAAGGGCACTGGGATAAACTGGGAGGCAGTGGGAGGCACTGGGATAAACTGGGGGGTCACTGGTTTATACTGGGATAAACTGGGATAAACTGGGGGGTCACTGGTTTACACTGGGAGGGACTGGGAACCCGAACCCGCCCGGAACTGCCCGAACCCGCCGGAATTGCCCGAACCCCCCCGGAATTGCCCGAACCCCCCGGAATTGCCCGAACCCGCCCGGAATTACCCGAACCCCCCGGAACTGCCCGAACCCCCCCGGAATTGCCCGAACCCGCCCGGAATTGCCCGAACACCCCGGAACTGCCCGAACCCGCCCGGAATTGCCCAAACCCGCCCGGAATTGCCCAAACCCGCCCAGAATTGCCCAAACCCGCCCGGAATTGCCCGAACCCCCCCGGAATTACCCGAACACCCCGGAACTGCCCGAACCCTCCCGGAATTGCCCGAACCCTCACGGAATTGCCCGAACCCCCCCGGAATTGCCCGAACCCCCCCGGAATTGCCCGAACACCCCGGAACTGCCCGAACCCTCCCGGAATTGCCCAAATTCCCCAGAATTGCCCGAACCCGCCCCGAATTGCCCAAATTCCCCAGAATTGCCCGAACCCGCCCAGAATTGCCGAAATTCCCCGGCATTGGCTCACAGGCTGTACAGGGCGAGCCCCGCGAACAGCGCCAGGTAATTGCTCTGGAAGCGCCGCCCGTTGTGCGCCAGGCGCCGCCACAGCTCCCCCAAATCTCGCGGGACCCCGAAACGCCGCGGGGCCAGGAACGCCCCCCAGGGCCGCAGCCCCGCCCACCGCGCCTCCAGCCACAGCCACGCCCACTTGGGCGGGGAAAACCTGGGGGGAGAGACGCCGAAATCCACAAAATTCACCCCAAAATCCCCCCTGAACCCCAAAAAACCTCCAAAACCCAAAATTCCACCAAAGCCCCGCCCACCGCGCCTCCAGCCACAGCCACGCCCACTTGGGCGGGGAAAACCTGGGGGGAGAGACGCCGAAATCTCCGAAATTCACCCCAAATTTACCCCGAATCCAAGAATCCGCCCCAAAGCTCGAAAATCCCCAAATTCCCCCCCCAAAAAAATCCCGAATTCCACCCCAAAAGCCCCGCCCACCGCCACGCCCACTTGGGCGGGGAAAACCTGGGGGCAGAGACGTCGAAATCCCCGAAATTCACCCCAAATTTACCCCGAAATCCACCCTGAACCTCAAAAACCTCCAAAACCCCAAATTCCCCCCAAATGACCCCAAATTCCACCCAAAGCTCCGCCCACCGCCACGCCCACTTCGGCGGGGAAAAGCTGGGGGGAGACACCGAAATACCCGAAATTCACCCCAAAATCCCCCCTGAACGCCAAACAACCCCCAAAACCCAAAATTGCCCCAAAATGCCCCCAAATTCCCCCCAAAGCCCCGCCCACCGCGCCTACAGCCACGCCCACTTGGGCGGGGAAAACCTGGGGGGAGTGAAGCCGAAATCCCCGAAATTCACCCCAAATTTACCCCGAAATCCACCCTGAACCCCAAAAAACCCCCAAAACCCAAAATTCGCTCAAAACTCCCCAAAATTTCCCCCCAAATCCCCCCAACATTTTTTCCCGATTTCCCCCCAAATTTCCCCCCAAATTCCCCCCAGAATTTTTTCCCGATTTCCCCCAAATTTCCCCCAAATCCCCCCAAGATTTTTTCCCGATTTCCCCCCAAATTTCCCCAAATCCCCCCAGAATTTTTCCCGATTTCCCCCAAAATTCCCCCAAATTTCCCCAGCATTTTTCCCCATTTTCCCCCCAAATGTCCCCCAAATTCCCCCAAGATTTTTCCCGATTCCCCCCCAAATTCCCCCAAATCCCCCCAGAATTTTTTCCCGATTTCCCCCCAAATTTCCCCCCAAATCCTCCCAACATTTTTTCCCAATTTCCCCCCAAATTCCCCCAAGATTTTTCCCGATTTCCTCCCAAAATTCCCCCAATATTTTTCCCCATTTCCCCCCAAATCCCCCCAGCATTTTTCCCCATTTTTTCCCGATTTCCCCCAAATTTCCCCAATATTTTTTCCCGATTTCCCCCCAAATTTCCCCAATATTTTTTCCCGATTTCCCCCAAATTTCCCCCAAATCCCCCCAGAATTTTTTCCCGATTTCCCCCCAAATTCCCCCATTTTTCCCGATTTCCCCCCAAATTCCCCCAACATTTTTCCCGATTTCCCCCCAAATTCCCCCAAATTTCCCCCAGAATTTTTTCCCGATTTCCGCCCAAATTTCCCCAAACCCCCCCCTCCTCACCTGCCCATCCCCCCCCTGGGGTCGCTCTCGGGGGTCCCCGGGGGCTCCTGGGGGGGGGGCGCGACCTCGGCCATGGGGGGACCTGGGCGGAAATTTGGGGCGAAAATCGGCGATTTTGGGAAATTTTGGGGAAACGGGGGCATTTTTGGGGTTGTTTCGGTGATTTCCAAACCCCGGGGGGACTTTTGGGGTAAATCCGGGGTTTTTTGGGGTCCCTTTTGGGATAACCTGGGGGATTTTGGGGTCCTGAGAAGGAATTTTTGGGGTTAATTCGGGGATTTTTGGGGTCCTGGGGGCGATTCCGGTGATTTTGGGGCCATTTCGGGGATTTTTGGGGATCATTTCGGTGATTTTGGGGCCGTTTCGGTGATTTTGGGGCCATTTCGGTGATTTTGGGGCCGTTTCGGGGATTTTGGGGACCCAGGGTGATTTTTGGGGCCATTTCGTGGATTTTCGGCTCCCGGGAACCTTTCTGGGGATAATTCCGGTGATTTTGGTGCCATTTCGTGGATTTTCGGTTCCCAGGGGGGATTTTTGGGGTCATTTCGGTCATTTTGGGGTCCCGGGAGGGATTTTTGGGGCCATTTCGGGTCCATTTCGGGGATTTGGGGGTTCCGGAGAGGATTTTTGGGGGTAAATTCGGGGATTTCGGGCTCCGGGGGGGATTTTTGGGGTTATTTCACCGATTTTAGGGTCCCGGGAAGGATTTTTGGGGATAATTCCGGTGGTTTTGGGTCCATTTCGGGGATTGTGGGGTCCCCGGAAGGATTTTTGGGGCAATTCCGCGGATTTTCGCTTCCCGGGGCCCTTTTGGGGCTAATTCCGGTGGTTTTGGGTCCATTCCAGTGATTTTGGGGTCGTTTCGGGGATTTTGGGTCCCAGGGGGATTTTTGGGGCCATTTCGGGGATTTTAGGGTCCCGGGAAGCTTTTTGGGGATAATTCCGGTGGTTTTGGGTCCATTTCGGTGATTTCGGGGTCCGGGGGGGATTTTTGGGGTAATTTCACCGATTTTAGGGTCCCGGGAAGGATTTTTGGGGATAATTCCGGTGGTTTTGGGTCCATTCCGGTGATTTCGGGGTCCCGGGGGCGATTTTTGGGGTCGTTTCGGGGATTTTGCGGCCATTTCGGGGATTTGCGGTTCCCGGGGCCCTTTTGGGGTTAATTCCGGTGGTTTTGGGTCCATTTCGGTGATTTCGGGGTCCCGGGGGGGATTTTTGGGGTAATTTCGGGGATTTTGTGGCCATTTCGGGGATTTCCGGTTCCCGGGGCGCTTTTGGGGCCATTTCGGGGATTTTTGGGGCCGTTCCGGGCATTTTGGGGTGCCCGGGGGGGGTGGGGAGGGGTCCCCCTGCCCCCGTTTCCATGGAAACCGCGCCCCCCCCCCCCTCACCTGGGGCCGGAACGGCGGGAACGCGTGGCGGGGGGCGGGGCCAGCGGTGGGCGGGGCTGCGCGGTGACGTAACGCGGGGCGGGGTTTGGCGCGCCTTAAAACGTAGGTGGGCGGAGCCAAGGCCTTATATAGATTCGGGGGCGTGGCTATCTCAAATATGGGTTTGTGGGCGGGGCTTTAACCTCATATGGGGGTTGTGGGCGGGGCTGGGAGGGCGATCATGAATTTTAATGAGGTGGGTGTGGTTAAGGGCAGGCTGTAGCATAACGGGGCGGGGTTTGGGGCGTGGCCATGCCTAATATGGACACGGGGGTCGGTTGTGGGCGGGGTTATGCCCAAATATGGAGGTGGGCGGGCTCGAGGGGAAGTTCGGGATTTTTGGGGGAGGAAAAGGGAATTTTGGGAAAAGGGAATTTTGGGAAAAGGGAATTTTGGGGGAGGAAAAGGGGATTTTTGGGGGGAATCAGGGGGGTTTTGGGGAAGTGGAGTTTTGGGGAGGAAAATGGGAATTTTGGAGGGAAGAAAAGGGGAATTTTGGGGCAGAAAAGGCGATTTTTGGGGCAAAAAAGGCGATTTTTTGGGGGCAAAAAATGCAGTTTTTGAAAGAGAAAAGGGGTTTGGGGAAAGGAAAGGGTATTTTGGGGCTAAAAAGGGCTATTTTGGGAAAAAATGGGCCGTTCCGGGAGGAAAAATGTCATTTTTGGGAAAATCAGGCGATTTTGGAGGAAAAGACGGGATTGCGAGTGAAAATAAGGATGAAATTTGAGGATAAATTATCATTTGGGGGGGGAAAAAATGAATTTTTAAAGAAAAAAAAAGGCTTGGTTTGGGGAAAAATGAGGATTTTGGGTGGACAAAAGGGAATTTTGGGGTTTTGGGGGGTAAAGTTTAATATTTGAGGTAAAATAATCTTTTATTGGGGAAAAAAGGAATTTTTTTTTAAGAATAAAAAGGCAAAGAGAGGATTTTGGGCGGATTAAAGGGGATTTTGGGGAATTTTGGGGGTGATAGAGTTTAAAATTCGAGGTTAAAATTATCACGTTTTTAGGGGGAAAAAAAGGGAATTTTTTTTAAGAATAAAAAGGCAGACGGAGGATTTTGGGTGGATTAACGGGAATTACAGGAATTTGGGGGAATTCTGGGGATTTTTGGGGGTGATAGAGTTTAAAATTCGAGGTTAAAATTATCACGTTTTTAGGGGGAAAAAAAAGAGAATTTTTTTTAAGAATAAAAAGGCAAAGGGAGGATTTTGGGCGGAATTTTGGGGATTTTGGGGATTTTGGGGGGGATAGAGTTTAAAATTCGAGTTAAAATTATCACGTTTTTGGGGGAAAAATAAGGAAAATTTTTTTTAAGAATAAAAAGAAAACGGAGGATTTTGGGTGGATTAAAGGGAATTTTGGGGATTTTTGGGGATTTTTGGGGGTGACAGAGTTTAAAATTCGAGGTTAAAATTACCACGTTTTTAGGGGGAAAAAAGGAAATTTTTTTTAAGAATAAAAAGGCAGACGGAGGATTTTGGGCGGAATTTTGGGGATTTTGGGCGCGCCGAGGGCGACCTGAGGGGTTTCGAGGGTTTAAAATTTGGGATTTCGGGGTTTTTTGGGGGGTTTTTTTGGGGTTTTTTTTGGGTTTTTTTGGGGGTTTTTTGTCATTTTCGGGCGCGGGGGCTGCAGCGCCCCCCTCGGCCGCCAGGGGGCGGCACCAGCGCGCGCCCTCCGCGCCCCCTCCCCGAATTCCCCGCCCCCTCCCCCCCCTCCCCATCCATCACCCGAATGCAAATTCACGGCCCCCCCCAGGCCCCCGCCCCCCTCCCCAAAATCCAAACATTTCGCTCGCAAATGGGCCCGAACTAATTAACTCAAGTGTTAATTAACGCGCGGCGCCGCCGCCGCCATCCATCATGGGGGGGGGGGGGGGCGGGAATGGATCTGGGGGGGGGCTCGGGTTGGGTCTGGGGTCTCTGGGGCCGGTCTGGGGGTCCCGGTGTTGATTTTGGGGGTCCTGGACCCATTTTGGGGTTGGTTTGGGGGTCCTGGGTTTGGTTTTGGGGGGTCCTGGGGTTGATTTTGGGGGTCCCTGACCCATTTTGGGGTTGGTTTGGGGGTCCTGGGTTTGGTTTTGGGGGTCTCTGACCCAATTTAGGGGGCTCCAACCCTGATTTGGGGGTCCCGGTGTTGATTTTGGGGGTCCTGGACACATTTTGGGGTTGGTTTGGGGGTCCCTGAGCCGGATTTGGGGGTCCTGGGTTTGATTTTGGGGGTCCATGATGCATTTTGGGGTTGGTTTGGGGGTCCTGGGTTTGGTTTTGGGGGTCTCTGACCCAATTTAGGGGGCTCCAACCCTGATTTGGGGGTCCCGGGGTTGGTTTTGGGGGTCCCTGATCCATTTTGGGGTCGGTCTGGGGGTCCCTGAGCCGGATTTGGGGGTCCCGGGGTTGATTTTGGGGGTCCTGGACACATTTTGGGGTCGGTTTGGCGGTCTCTGAGCCGGATTTGGGGGTCCCAGTGTTGATTTTGGGGGTCCCTGATCCATTTTGGGGTTGGTTTGGAGGTCCTGGGTTTGGTTTTGGGGGTCTCTGACCCAATTCAGGGGGCTCCAACCCTGATTTGGGGGTGCCGGGGTTGATTTTGGGGGTCCTGGACACATCTTGGGGTTGGTTTGGGGGTCCCGGTGTTGATTTTGGGGGTCCTGGACACATTTTGGGGTTGGTTTGGGGGTCCCTGAGCCGGATTTGGGGGTCCCAGTGTTGATTTTGGGGGTCCCGGTGTTGATTTTGGGGGTCCCGGTGTTGATTTTGGGGGTCTCTGACCCAATTCAGGGGGCCCCAACCCTGATTTGGGGGTCCTGGTGTTGATTTTGGGGGTCCCTGACCCATTTTGGGGTTGGTTTGGGGGTCCTGGGTTTGGTTTTGGGGGTCTCTGACCCAATTTAGGGGGCCCCAACCCTGATTTGGGGGTCCCGGGGTTGATTTTGGGGGTCTTGGACCCATTTTGGGGTTGGTTTGGGGGTCCCCGAGCCGGATTTGGGGGTCCTGGGTTTGATTTTGGGGGTCCTGGACCCATCTTGGGGTTGGTTTGGGGGTCCCTGAGCCGGATTTGGGGGTCCTGCGTTTGGTTTTGGGGGTCTCTGCCCCAATTCAGGGGTCTCTGAGCCTGATTTGGGGGTCCCGGGGTTGATTTTGGGGGTCCCGGGGTTGATTTTGGGGGTCCCTGCCCCAATTTGGGGTTGGTCTGGGGGTCCCGGGGTTGATTTCGGGGGTCCCTGCCCCAATTTGGGGGTCCCGGGGTTGATTTCGGGGGTCCCGGGGTTGATTTTGGGGGTTCCGGGGTTGATTTCGGGGGTCCCTGCCCCAATTTGGGGGTCTCCGGGATGATTCCGGGGGTCCCGTTCCCCATTTGGGGCGTCCCTGGGGGGTTTTTGGGGGGGTCCCTGGGGGTTTCCCCTTCCCCATCCCCCAAATCCCCCGTGGCACCCCCAAAATGCCCCCAAAATCCCCCCCAGGACCCCCAAAAACTCCCCCCCAAACCCTCCCCAAAACCCCCTCAGGACCCCGCAAAATCCCCCCCAGGACCCCCAAACCCCCCCAAAATCGCCCCAAAATTCCCCCAAAAATCCCCCCAAAACCCCCCCAGAGCCCCCAATGCCCCCCCCCAGACAGCCCCAAAACCCCCTCAGGACCCCCAAACCCTCCCCAAAACCCCCCCAGGACCCCCCCAAACCCCCCCCCAGGACCCCCCCCAAATCCCCCCCCAGCCCCAATTCCCCCCCCCCCCGTTGCCCCCAGCCCCATTTCCCCCCCCCCCGCCCCCGCCGCCCCCCATCCATCACCCGCTGACAGCTCCGGCGGCGGCGAATTAGCACCGAAATGGAATATTGATCACTGGAATGGACTGTTATAGAACCGGGACAGAACCGGGATAGAACCGGGACGGGACCGAATTAGCACCGAAATGGAATATTGATCACTGGAATGGACTGTTAACCCGGGATAGAACCGGGACAGAACCGGGATAGAACCGGGAACGGGACCGAATTAGCACCGAAATGGAATATTGATCATTGAATACATGGTTAAACCGGGATAGAACCGGGATAGAACCGGGACAGAACCGGGAACGGGACCGAATTAGCACCGAAATGGAATATTGATCACTGGAATGGACTGTTAACCCGGGATAGAACCGGGATAGAACCGGGACAGAACCGGGACGGGACCGAATTAGCACCGAAATGGAATATTGATCACTGGAATGGACTGTTAACCCGGGATAGAACCGGGATAGAACCGAACCGGGACCGAGAACGGGACCGAATTAGCACCGAAATGGAATATTGATCACTGGAATGGACTGTTAACCCGGGATAGAACCGGGACAGAACCGGGACAGAACCGGGACAGAACCGAATCAGCACCGAAATGGAATATTGATCATTGGAATGGACTGTTAACCCGGGATAGAACCGGGACAGAACCGGGATAGAACCGGGAACGGGACCGAATTAGCACCGAAATGGAATATTGATCACTGGAATGGACTGTTAACCCGGGATAGAACCGGGATAGAACCGGGAACGGGACCGGGACAGAACCGAATTAGCACCGAAATGGAATATTGATCATTGAAACACAGGGTTAAACCGGGATAGAACCGGGACAGAACCGGGACAGAACCGGGAACGGGACCGAAATGGAATATTGATCACTGGAATGGACTGTTAAACCGGGACAGAACCGGGATAGAACCGAACCGGGACCGAAATGGAATATTGATCATTGAAACACAGGGTTAAACCGGGACAGAACCGGGACAGAACCGGGAATGGGACCGAATCAGCACCGAAATGGAATATTGATCATTGAATACACGGTTAAACCGGGACAGAACCGGGATAGAACCGAACCGGGACCGAAATGGAATATTGATCATTGAAACACAGGGTTAAACCGGGACAGAACCGGGACAGAACCGGGACAGAACCGAAATGGAATATTGATCACTGGAACGGGGCTGTTAACCCGGGACAGAACCGGGACAGAACCGAACCGGGACCGAGAACGGGACCGAATTAGCACCGAAATGGAATATTGATCATTGGACACATGGTTAAACTGGGACAGGACCGGGACAGAACCGGGATAGAACCGGGAACGGGACAGAACCGAATCAGCCCCGAAATGGAATATTGATCATTGGAACGGGGCTGTTAACCCGGGACAGAACCGGACCGGGACCAGAACCGGGACAGAACCGGGACAGAACCGGGACAGAACCGGGACCAGAACCAGGACATTCCCCCCAGAGATCGGCACCAAGACCAGGAACCGGGAACGGGACCAGAACCGGGACCAGGACTGTAAATGGGAACAGGAACCGGGACCGGAACCGGGACCGGAACCGGAACCGGGACCGGAACCGGAACCAGCCCCAGGAACCCGCTCAGAGCCCCCCGCCCCCCCTTGCCGGGCTCCCCCAGGAGGGGGCGTGGGCAGGGACTCGGCTGTTGATTAAAGAATTAATAATTAATTAATTAATTTATTTATTAATTAATCCCCCCGCCCCCGAAATTCCCCTGGTCCCCAGCACCGGCGTCCCCATGTCCTGGTGTCTGTCCTGTCCCCCTGTCCCTCTGTCCCCATGTCCTTGTCCCCGTGTCCCCATGTCCTGGTGTCTGTCCTGGTGTCTGTCCCCGTGTCCTTCTGTCCTTCTGTCCCCCTGTCCCCGTGTCCTGGTGTCCGTCCTGTGTCTTGTCCTTGTCCCCTTGTCCCCCTGTCCTTGTCCCCCTGTCCTTGTCCCCCTGTCCTGGTGTCTGTCCTGTCCCCCTGTCCTTGTCCCTCTGTCCCCATGTCCCCCTGTCCTGGTGTCCTGTCCCTGTCCCACATCGTCCCCACAGTGTCCCCACAGTGTCCCATGGGTGCCAAGGCCCTGAGGTGTCCCCCAGGGGGACACCCTGGGGTCCCTTTTTCCCACCCTGGGTCCCTTTTTCCCGCCCTGGGTCCCTTTTGCCCACCCTGGGGTCCCTTTCGCCCACCCTGGGGTCCCTCTTGCCCACCCTGGGCTCCCTTTTTCCCGCCCTGGGGTCCCTTTTTCCCGCCCTGGGGTCCCTTTCACCCACCCTGGGGTCCCTTTCACCCGCCTTGGGGTCCCTTTTTCCCGCCCCAGGGTCCCTTTTTCCCACCTTTGGGTCCCTTTTTCCCGCCCTGGGGTCCCTTTTTCCCACCTTTGGGTCCCTCTTGCCCACCCTGGGGTCCCTTTCGCCCACCTTAGGGTCCCTTTTTCCCACCTTTGGGTCCCTTTTTCCCGCCCTGGGCTCCCTTTTTTCCCGCCCTGGGGTCCCTTTTTTCCCGCCCTTTCCCCTCCGTGCGCCCCCTCCCCGCTTCCCGGGGACCCCTCGGTGGTCCCGGGTCTCGTCCCCGCGGCGGCGGCGGCGGCGGCGGCGGCGACAGCGGCGGCGACAGTGAGCGATGGGCGGCATTAAGCGCTTAATCCGCCTGATTGAATGTTTGGCTTCCTCCAAATTGGAACATTAAACAACGGCGGCGGCACCGGCGGGAGCGGCGCGGGCACCGGGGGGGACCGGGGGGAAAGGGGGGACCGGGGGGGACCGGGGGGAACCGGGGGGAAAGGGGGGAAAGGGGGGGACAAGGACACGGAGGGGAGAGAGAGAGAGGGGAGAGACCCCAACCCAGCCCAAAGGGAACCCCCGAGGTGCGGTGGAGACTGGGGGTGCCGAATTCCCAATCCCAAAATGCCGAATTCCCAACCCCGAACCCCGAATTCCCAATCCCCAAATGCCCAATCCCGAATCCTGAATGTCCAATCCCGAATTCCCAATCCCGAATGCTGAATTCCCAATCCCGAATGCTGAATTCCGAATCCCAAATCCCCAATCTTGAATCCCAAGTCCCGAATCTCAAACCCCGAATCCCCAATCCCCAATCCCAAATGCTGAATCCCGAACGCCGAATTCCCAATCCCCAAATGCTGAATCCCGAATGCTGAATTCCCAATCCCAAATCCCAAATCCCGAATCCCCAATCTCGAATCCCAAATCCCCAATCTCAAACCCCGAACCCCAAATCCCAAACCCCGAATCCCCAATCCCCAATCCTAAATGCCGAATTCCCAACGCCGAACCCTGAATTCCCAATCCCCAAATCCCAAATCCCGAATGTCCAATCCCGAATCCCGAATCCCAAATCCCCAAATGCCAAATTCCCAACCCCAAACCCCGAATGCTGAATTCCCAATGCCGAATTCCCAGTCCCGTACCCCGAATTCCCAATCCCCAAATACCAAATCCCGAATCCCGAATGTCCAATCCCGAATCCCGAATCCCCAGTCTCGAATCCCAAGTCCCCAATCTCAAACCCCGAATCCCAAAACCCCGAATCCCCAATCCCAAATGCTGAATCCCGAATGCTGAATTCCCAATCCCCAAATGCCGAATCCCGAATCCCGAATGTCCAATCCCGAATCCCCAGTCTCGAATCCCAAGTCCCGAATCTCAAACCCCGAATCCCCAATCCCAAATGCTGAATCCCGAATCCTGAATGCCCAATCCCCAATCCCGAATCTCAAACCCCAAATTCCAGATCCCGAATCCCAGATCCCCAATCTCGAATCCCAAGTCCCCGAATCCCCAATCCCAAACCCTGAACCTGAATCCCCAATCCCCAATCCCCAAACCGAAACCCCAAATCCCAAATCCCAAACCCCGAACCCCAAATCCCAAATCCCGAACCCCAAATCCCAAACCCCGAACCCCAAATCCCAAACCCCGAACCCCAGACCCGGGGATGGCAGCAGCCCAGGAAGGTGGGGTCCCAAATCACGGAGGACCCGGAGCCCAAAACCGCGAGGTTCCGAACCCAAAACTCCGACATCCCAAACCCAAAACTGCGACATTCCAGACCCCAAAATCCCGAGATTCCAGACCCCAAAATCCCGATATCCCAAACCCCAAAACTCCGACATTCCAGAGCCCGACATCCAAAATCCCAGCACCCCAAAATCCAACATCCCGAAATCCCAACAACCCAAATCCCAAAATCCCAGCACCCCAAAATCCCAACAACCCAAATCCCAAAATCCCAAAATCCAACATCCCGAAATCCCAACAACCCAAATCCCAAAATCCCAGCACCCCAAAATCCCAACAACCCAAATCCCAAAATCCCAGCACCCCAAAATCCCAGCACCCCAAAATCCCAAATCCCAGCACCCCAAAATCCCAACATCCCAAAATCCCAAATCCCAGCACCCCAAAATCCCAACAACCCAAATCCCAAAATCCCAAAACCCCAGCCCTGCAGCGCAGGCGATTTTGGGGGATTTGGGATTCGGTGTTTGGGATGCTGAGGGAAGCGGGATGGTGTGGGATGGGGGATTTGGGATGGGGGATTCGGGAATGGAGGATTCAGGAATGTGGCACGGGGGATTCAGGGATTTCAGGAATTCCCCCCTTTTTTCCCCTTTTCCCTTTTCTCTTTTCCCCTTTTCCCTTTTTCCGTTTTTTCCCTTTTCCCTTTTTCCCCTTTTCCCTTTTCCCTTTATTCCCTTTTTCCCTTTTCCCTTTTTCCCCTTTTCTCCTTTATTCCCTTTTCCCTTTTCCCTTTTCCCCTTTTTCCCCTTTTCCCCTTTCCCCTTTTCCCTTTTCCCTTTTTTCCCTTTTCCCTTTTCCCCTTTTTCCCTTTTTCCCTTTTTCCCTTTTTCCCTTTTCCCTTTATTCCCTTTTCCCTTTATTCCCCTTTTCCCTTTTTCCCTTTTCCCTTTTCCCCTTTTCCCTTTTTCCCTTTATTCCCTTTTCCCCTTTTTCCCTTTTTCCCCTTTTCTCCTTTTTCCCTTTTTCCTTTTTTCCTTTTCCCTTTATTCCCTTTTCCCCTTTTCCCTTTTCTCTTTTCCCTTTTCCCCTTTTCCCTTTTCCCTTTTCCCTTTTCCTCCTTTTCCCCTTTCCCCCCTTTTCCCTTTTTCCCTTTTCCCCTTTTCCCCTTTTTCCCCTTTTCCCCTTTTCCCTTTTTTCCCTTTCCCCCTTTTCCCCTCTCCCAACACCATTTTCTGCTCCTTTTTTCCCCTTTTCCCCTTTCCCCCTTTCATTTTCCCATTCCCCCTTTTTTTCCCATTCCCCTTTTTTTCCCCTTTCCCCCTTTTTATTTTCCCATTCCCCCTTTTCTCCTCCTTTCCCTTTCCCCCCTTTCCCCCTCTCCCAACCCCATTTTCTGCCCTTTTTTTTTTCCCCTTTTCCCCTTTCCCCTTTTCATTTTCCCATTCCCCCTTTTTTTTTTCCCATTCCCCCTTTCCTCCTCCTTTCCCTTTCCCCCTTTCCCCCTTTCCCCCTCTCCCAACCCCATTTTTCCCCCTTTTCCCCCCGTTTTTCCCCCCCATTTTCGCCCCTTTTTCCCCCTCCCTCCTCTCCCCCCATCCTTTGTCTCTCCCTCCTCTCCCTCTCTCCCTCTCTCCCCTCGCTCTCCCTCTCAAGTGTTTTCAATTTTATTCTGAGTGGAATTAACTACCCCTGATGTCAAATTGCCGCCGCAATCGATAATAATATCTTTACAAAAGAGGATATTCTTCTCTCGCCGAACGGCCCCTGAAAAATGGAAAATTTAGTCGAAATTGATTCATTACTTGACACTTGGGCGGCCGGGCCCGTATTGATCGGGGGCTGTCATGTCCCATCTGCCCTAATCGAGCCTGAGCCGCGCTGTCGATGGGCGAATTTTTCATAATTCCGCCGCGCCAGACAGATACGAAAACACACGCGCGGCTCGCCGGGAGAAGCCCACCCCCCCAAAAACACCCCCCGGTCCCAAATCGGCGCCCCCCGGAACCCCCGGATCCCCCCATGGACCCCCATGGAACCCCGGACCCATCCATGGAACCCCGGATTCCCCCATGGGCTCGCCGGGAGAAGCCCACCCCCCCCAAAAAACCCCCCATGAAAACCCCCCCGGTGCCAAATCGGCGCCCCCCGGAACCCCCATGGACCCCCAGGACCCCCGGATCCCCCCCATGGAACCCCGGATCCCCCCCATGGAACCCTGGATCCCCCTATGGAACCCCAGATCCCCCCATGGACCCCCCAGATTCCCCTTTGGAACCCCGGATTCCTCCATGGAACCCCGGATCCCCCCATGGACCCCCACGGGCTCGCCGGGAGAAGCCCACCCCCCCAAAAAACCCCCCGGTCCCAAATCGGCGCCCCCCGGAACCCCCATGGACCCCCAGGACCCCCAGACCCACCCATGGAACCCTATGGGCCCCTATGGGCTCGCCGGGAGAAGCCCACCCCCCCAAAAAACCCCACCATGAAAACACCCCCGGTCCCAAATCGGCGCCCACAGGACCCCCCCATGGACCCCCAGATTCCCCCAAGGACCCCCACAGGCACCCCCGGACCCCCCCCCCCCCCCCAGGACTCCCCCCCCTTGGATCCCTCTGGACCCCAACAAGACCCCCGGACCCCCCCCCCATGGACCCCCGGACCCTCCCCATGGACCCCCCCATGGACCCCCAAGGACACCCCCCATGGATCCCCGGACCCCCATGGACACCCCCAGACCCCCAAGGACACCCCCGGACTCCCCCAGGACCCCCATGGACCCCCAAGGACACCCCCGGACCCCCCCATGGATCCCCGAGCCCCCCCACAAAACCCCCTCCATTTCCTATGGCCCCCAAATCCCCCCCAAATCCACCCAAAACCCCCGAATCCTCCCCAAAATCCCCCCCAAAACCCCCAAATCCCCCAAAATCCCCCCCAAAACCCCCCAATCCCCCCCAAAACCCCCTCCATTTCCTATGGCCCCCAAATGCCCCCCGAATCCCCCAAATCCCCCAAAACCCCCGAATCCCCCCCAAAATCCACCCCAAATCCCCACCAAACCCCCAAATTCCCCCCCCCCTCCAATGGGGGCACATTTTGGGGGGTCACGAGTATTTTGGGGACATTTTGGGGGACATTTTGGGGAACATTTTGGGGGACATTTTGGGGGACATTTTGGGGGCAGTCACGGCTGTTTTGGGGACATTTCGGGGCTCATTTTTTGGGGAGGTTTCCACGTATTTTGGGGCTCATTTTAGGGGGGCACATTTTGGGGAGGGCTCACGTGTATTTTGGGGCTCATTTTTTGGGGAGGTTTCCACGTATTTTGGGGGCATTTTAGGGGGGACATTTTGAGGGATGTTTTTGGGGGGCATCCCTCGTATTTCGGGGGACATTTTGGGGGCAGTCACGGCTGTTTTGGGGACATTTTGGGGACATTTGGGGGACATTTTGGGGACATTTTGGGGAACATTTTGGGGACATTTCGAGGGACATTTTTGGGGGGCATCCCTCCTATTTTGGGGGACATTTTGGGGGCAGTCACGGCTGTTTTGGGGACATTTCGGGGCTCATTTTTTGGGGACGCTTCCACGTATTTTGGGGCTCATTTTAGGGGGCACATTTTGGGGGACATTTTTGGGGGTCACCCTTGTTTTGGGGACATTTCGGGGCTCATTTTTTGGGGACGCTTCCACGTATTTTGGGGCTCATTTTAGGGGGGACATTTTGGGACACATTTTTCGGGGCGGGGGGGGGGTCTCACCCCTCTCACCGCATTTTTTGGGGGGGGTCCCCGCGCATTTTCGGGACCCCCCGCTCCGAGGTCACTTTGGGCGTGTCCCCCCCGTGTCCCCCCCGTGTCCCCCCCGCCGGGGGGGGGTCCCCGCGTCCCCCCCCCCCGCCGCCCCCCCCCCGATCGAAGCCCATTTCGGGCCGCGCCGCCGCAGCTGGTTTCAAATTTGATCAGCGATGAACTTTATTTTCCGAGTTTGAGGAAAATTATATCCATCGATCCGCCGGCCCCGCTCGGCCGCTACTTAAAGCCCGGCCCCGGCGCCGGCCCGCGGCCCCGGAGCCTTCGTCCCGCTCCTCTTCCTCCTCCTCCTCCTCCTCCTCTTCCTCCTCTTCCCCGCTCCCTCCGGCTCCGCTTCCCGCCTTCCTCCCCGTTCTCCTCTTCCTCCTCCGTTCCCTTTTTCCTTCCTCGTCCCCTTCTCCTCTTCCTCCCTCACCTCCTTCCTCTTCCTCCTTCACCTCCTTCCTCCTCTCTCCCTCCTCTTCCTCCTCTTCCTCCTCACCTTCCTCCTCCTCCTCCTCCTCCTCCTCCTCCTCCTCCTCTGCCCCGTCCCTCTCTCCTCCCTCTCCCCTGCCCCGCTCCGCTCTTCCTCCTCCTCCTCCTCCTCCTCCTCCTCCTCCTCCTCTTCCTCCTCTTCCTCCTCTTCCTTCTCTCCCACCCCGGACCCTCCGTTCCCGCATCCCGGCTCCCTCCGGCCCCTCCCGCCGACCCTTCCCCGCATCCCGCACCTCTCCCTTATCCCGGTTTTCCCTCCCTTATCCCGGTATTTCCCTCCCTTATCCCGGTTTTCCCTCCCTTATCCCGGTATTTCCCTCCTTTATCCCGGTTTTCCATCCCTATTCCTTTCCCTTATCCCGGTTTTCCATCCCCGCCGTCCCCGCTCCTCCTTTATCCCGGTTTCTCCATCCCCGCACCTCCCGCATCCCGGTTCTCCATCCCTTATCCCGGTTTTCCGTCCCTTATCCCGGTTCTCCGTCCTTTATCCCGGTTTTCCATCCCTTATCCCGGTTCTCCATCCCTTATCCCGGTTCTCCGTCCTTTATCCCGGTTCTCCGTCCCTTATCCCGGTTCTCCGTCCTTTATCCCGGTTCTCCCTTATCCCGGTTCTCCGTCCTTTATCCCGGTTTTCCATCCCGCGCCTCTCCCTTGTCCCGGTTTTCCGTCCCCGCCGTCCCGCTCGCTCCTTCCCCGCATCCCCGGCTCCGCTCCCGGCCCCTCCATCCCCGCCGACCCCAGACCCGGCATCTCCGCATTCCCGGCGCTTCCCTTCCCTTCCCGATCCCGCCGATCCCGGTCCCTCCATCCCCGCTGATCCCGGTCCCTCCATCCCCTCCGATCCCGGTCCCTCCATCCCCGCCGATCCCGGTCCCTCCATCCCCGCTGATCCCGGTCCCTCCATCCCCTCCGATCCCGGTCCCTCCATCCCCGCTGATCCCGGTCCCTCCATCCCCGCATTCCCGGCTCTTCCCTTCCCGATCCCGGTCCCTCCATCCCCTCCGGTCCTGGTCCCTCCATCCCCTCCGACCCCGGTCCCTCCATCCCCGCATTCCCTTCCTTCCCGATCCCGGTCCCTCCATCCCCGCCAATCCCCCTCGCTCCGATCCCTCCGATCCCGGTCCCTCCATCCCCGCTGATCCCGGTCCCTCCATCCCCGCCGTCCCCGCTCCGTCCATCCCCGCATTCCCGGCTCTTCCCTTCCCGATCCCGGTCCCTCCATCCCCTCATTCCCGCTCCGTCCATCCCCGCATTCCCTTCCCTTCCCTTCCCGATCCCGGTCGCTCCATCCCCTCCGCAGCCCCGCTCTTCCCTTCCCGACCCCGCTCCCTCCTTCCCCGCCGTCCCGGCTCCATCCCCGCATTCCCGGGGCTCCCGTTCCCTTCCCGTTCCATCCCCTCCTCCGCAGCCCCGCTCTCCCTCCCGCTCCGCTCCGTCCCGGCTCCGTCCATCCCCGCATTCCCACATTCCCATCCCGATCCCGGCTCCTCCATCCCGGCTCCGTGCCCGCATTCCCGTCCCTTCCATCCCGGCTCCGTCCATCCCCGCATTCCCGGCTCCATCCCCGCATTCCCGGCTCCATCCCCGCATTCCCGGCTCCGTCCCCGCATTCCCCGGCTCCATCCCCGCATTCCCGGCTCCGTCCCCGCGCTCGCTCCGATCCCGGTTCCCCCCGACCCCGCTCCTGCCGACCCCCGGCTCTTCCCCTCCTTCCAGCCCCGCTCGCTCCATCCCTCGCCCCCAGACCCTTCCCGCTCCTTCCGTGTCCCTCCGATCCCGATCCCACCGACCCCAGACCCCCAATTTCTCCCTCTCCCCCCGATCCCCTCGATCCCGATCCCTCCATCCCCGCTTCTTCCCTCTCCCTCCATCCCCGCTCCCCCCGATCCCGATCCCACCGACCCCAGACCCCCAATTTCTCCCTCTCCCCCAGACCCTCAATCCCTCTCCCCCCTCCCCAATTCCTCCTTCTCCCTCTCCCCCAGACCCAATTTCTCCCCCTCTCCCCCCTCCCCAATTCCCCTCTGCCCCCTCCCCAATTTCCCCCACCTTCCTCTGCGGATGCCTCGCGCCTCCTCCGAGGGGCTTTAGGGGAGGCTCTGCGACCCCCGCCCCGCCCGGACCGCGACCCCCCGACCCTCCGTGAGGGGACCCCCGACCCTCCGAGACCCCCGACCCTCCGAGACCCCCGATCCTCTCCGGGACCCCCGACCCTCTCCGGGACCCCCGACTCTCTCCGGGACCCCGACCCTCTCTCGGAGACCCCGGCCCTCTCTCGGAGACCCCAGACCCTCTCTCGGAGACCCCAGACCCTCTCTCCGCGCCGATGCGGGGCCGCCCCGCGGTGAGTTCCCAACTTTTCCCGCGCGTCCCCCCCCTCCCTCCCACCCGCGACCCCTCCCCACGTCCCCGCGTGTCCCCCCCGGCCCCCCCCCCCCCCCCGTGCCGCCCCCTCCCCTCCCGCCGCTGCCGGCCCCGATCGAAGTTTCTGGCAACAAAGGGAAATAGCGAATCGATCGCGCCGGAGATTAAGAGACAAGTGCGGGAATCCATCAGAGCCGGGAGACCCCACAGAGACCCCACAGAGACCCCACAGGGACCCTACAGAGACCCCCGGGCCCCACAGAGACCCCCGGCCCTACAGAGAGACCCCCGGGATTCAGAGAGAGACCCCCGGCCCTATAGAGAGACCCCTGCCCTATAGAGACCCTGTGGGGACTGAGAGACAAGTGCGGGAATCCATCAGAGCCGGGAGACCCCACAGAGACCCCACAGAGACCCCACAGGGACCCCGCAGAGACCCCCGGGCCCCACAGAGACCCCCGGCCCTATAGAGAGACCCCTGCCCTATAGAGACCCCATAGAAACCCTATGGGTAATGAGAGACAAGTGCGGGAATCCATCAGAGCCGGGAGACCCCACAGGGACCCCACAGGGACCCCACAGGGACCCTGCAGAGACC